>NC_071095.1:38074282-38374282 GCF_027358695.1 Spea bombifrons | reverse complement strand
TAATGAGTTAACATCTGAGCTCTGACTAGGCCACACCAAAAGGCTGAATTATTTTTTTTAAAACCATTCTGTAGTAGATTTACTGTGATGTTTAGGGTAATTGTCTTGCTGCATTACACAACTTATACTGAGCTTCAGCTGGTGGAAAGTCACCCTGACATTATCCTGTATGATACGCAGACAATTTCGGG
This sequence comes from Spea bombifrons, assembly GCF_027358695.1. Classification (NCBI taxonomy): domain Eukaryota; kingdom Metazoa; phylum Chordata; class Amphibia; order Anura; family Pelobatidae; genus Spea; species Spea bombifrons. Next base: position 38,374,091 of record NC_071095.1, on the reverse strand, counting down.
AATGTGAGATTCCCTCGATGATGGAATGCTTTCCAGACCCTGGGCACCGAAGCAGCCCTAAATCATGATCATCTCTTTACCATATATGATATGATGATATTTTCATGTGGGTATAAGGTGCCATTTCTACGCCATATGTAGTACTATGTGTTCTTCACAAACAATTAAACCTTAGCTTAATTTTTCCAATAGTGTTGTGGAATGTCAAGGTACTATTTGGCAAAATTCAGCTGATCAGCGATGTTAAATTGAAGAAGCGGCTTCCTTTATGGTGTCCTGCCACGAATTCCATGTTTATTCAATGATTTGTATATGGAAGACTCATGAATAGAGATGTTAACCAGTTCCTATAAGTCATTCAACCCTTTAGTTGTCACTCTAGTGTTCTTTTTTAACCTCATTAGGCAGTCTGTGTTGTGCCCTGGGAGTCATCTTTTGCTGGGCGCCCACTACTAGATAGAGTAACCACAGTGCTAAATTATCTCCATTTATAAACAAGTTGTATACTTGTGGGCTGATGAATATGTGAAATATTTGAGATTACTTTGTAACCCTTTAATGTTTTATGCAAATCAACAATTCTTGATTGTAGGTCTTTTGAAATTTCTTTTTTTTGGGTGTTTTTTTATGTTAAAGTAGCTCTAAACCACACACCCAATGCTGTTTCATTAATCGGACCCCACAGTTGCTAACTCCTGACTCCAATTAGCTTTTGTTGAAATGATTAGCCTAGGGGTTCACGTACTTTTTCCAACCCAAACGGTGAATGTTTGAATGATGTATTAAATATGGACAAGAACAATACAATCATTTGTGAGTTATTACAGTTAAAACAGATTATGTTTGTTCATTATTGTAACTTAGATGAACATCATAATTTAATATAAATAAAGGCTGGTAATTTCAAAGGGTTTACTTATCTTTACTTGCCACTGTGTATTAATCTACAGTATCTCACAAAAGTGAGTACACCCCTCACATTTTTGTAAATATTTTATCTTTTCATGTGACAACACTGAAGAAATGACACTCTGCTACAATGTAAAGTAGTGAGTGTACAGCCTGTATAACAGTGTACATTTGCTGTCCCCTCAACACATAGCCATTAATGTCTAAACCTTGGCAACAAAAGTGAGTACATCCCCTAAGTGGAAATGTCCAACTTGGGCCCAATTAGCCATTTCCCCTCCCCGGTGTCATGTGACTCAGTGTTACAAGGTCTCAGGTGTGAATGGGGAGCAGGTCTCTCACCCTTACGAAAAAATTACTGCAGTTTTTCTGAAGTAATACTGCAGTTTTTTGGACATGAAAAAACTGCAATACTGCACTTTTACTGCAGTATTACTGCACATTTACTGCAGTTTTACTGCATTTGTACTTCACTGTACTGCAGTTGTACTGCAGTTATTATTGTACAGAAGTACAAATGCAATAAAGCTGCAGCACATTGAAGTACAACTGTAGGTTTGCAATATATAAAAAAAGTGCAGTAAATGTGCAGTAAAACTGCAGTACAGCGAAGTACAAATGCAGTAAAACTGCAGTAAATGTGCAGTAATACTGCAGTAAATGTGCAGTATTGCAGTTTTTTCATGTCCAAAAAACTGCAGTATTACTTCAGAAAAACTGCAGTAATTTTTTGTAAGGGCATACTGGTCACTGGAAGTTCAACAAGGCACCTCATGGCAAAGAACTATCTGAGGATCTGAAAAAAGGAATTGTTGCTCTATATAAAGATGGCCTAGGATATAAGAAGATTGCAGCACGGTGCGCAAGACCATACAGTGGTTTCACAGGACAGGTTCCACTCAGAACAGGCCTCGCCATGGTTGACCAAAGAAGTTGAGTGCACGTGCTCAGCATCGTATCCAGAGGTTGTCTTTGGGAAATAGATGTATGAGTGCTGCCAGCATTGCTGCAGAAGTTGAAGGGATGGGGGGTCAGACTGTCAGTGCTCAGACCAAACGCCGCACACCGCATCAAATTGCCTTTTCTGAAGATGATGCACAAGAAAGCCCGCAAACAGTTTGCCGAAGTGTGTCTTATCTACAGTCAACAGTGGGAGTGTCATGGTCTGGGCCTGCATGAGTGCCGCAGGCATTGAGGGAACCACAAATGCTAACATGTACTGTGACATACTGAAGCAGAGCATGATCCCCTACCTTCGTAGACTGGGCTGCAGGGCAGTATTCCAACATGATAACGAACCCAAACACACCTTCAAGACGACCACTGCCTTGCTAAAGAAGCTGAGGGTAAAGGTGATGGACTGACCAAGCATGTCTCTAGACCTAAACCCTATTGAGCATCTGTGGGGCATCCTCAAACGGAAGGTGGGGAGCGCAAGGTCTCTAACATCCACCAGCTCTGTGATGTTGTCATGGAGGAGTAGAAGGGGACTTCAGTGGAAACCTGTGAAGCTCTGGTGAACTCCACGCCCAATAGAGTTAAGGCAGTGCTGGAAAATAAAGGTGGCCACACAAAATTTTGACACTTTGGGCCCAATTTGGACGTTTCCACTTAGGGGTGTACTCACTTTTGTTGCCAAGGTTTAGACATTAATGGCTGTGTGTTGAGTTATTTTGAGAGGACAACAAATGTACACTGTTATACTACTTTACATTGTAGCAGAGTGTCATTTCTTCAGTGTTGTCACATGAAAAGATATAATAAAATATTTACAAAAATGTGAAGGGTGTACTCACTTTTGTGAGATACTGTATATGTGTGTACAGATACATACACCCACACACACTCTATGGTCAACCCATGCAGCTTGCACTCTCTATGTGAGCTGCTATGCTGCTGCCTCTATATTTAGCAGTGTCATAAAAGTAGCCAGGGCTTCCCTGCAAGACATACAGTTAAAACCCCCAAGCTCCTCCACACAGAGTAAAATATTTATACACACACATTAACAAACACACACACACAGTAAAATACTTATTCTTACACATACTAACACACATTAATTAATATTCTAACATACACTAACATACATGAACATACACATAGTAACATAGGATATACACACATACTAACGTGCACGCATACAGTAACACACTAACATATTTATTTACATTTACACACACAATGTTTGTGATTTAACTACTACTGACCATAACGTGTCAAGGCTGAGTTTCAATCTCAGTCTGGTTCTAGGACTAATGCACTGATCAGATATGAGCAACTGACATGTATTACAAAGATGACTTGATAAGTATTAACTATTTGGAACACTGTCAGCCTGACGGGTCCAATTCCTAAAGGAGCTAAGCATTTCTTATCAATAATTTTGACCTACCATATCTTTAACTACTGAGGTTCCTAACAAGCAAAAATCTCACCATCAAGTAAGTTTTAAAAAATATCCCCAGGATCATCCCCATAGTTGAGCTCTTATTGAAATGCATTTACTAAAACAAACTATGATTATTTTTGGTGTTCATTAACCCAATTCATTAACCAAAAAGTGATTCCATGATATCAGAAAGACCCTTCCAAAGAATAGTTTAGTTTACAGTTATCTTGTTTGTTGAACACATAGGGCTGATTTACAAAGTTCCTCATTTTGGGAAATGTCAACAAAACATTAAAACAAACTGTAAGAGGTAGTAAAATATTTTTGTGACCAAATTATATAAAAAAAAGTGTCACCGTAATACGACATGGTCTTGTTGCTTTAGTGATCACACTGAAAGATTAATAAAACAAAATTCTAAAAATATTGTTGAATGGGAATACCAACACATTTCAATTAAAACCTAAAAATAAAGTGAAAACAGATTATAAATGTGAACTGATGCAGCTCAACCAACGGAAGTCCGTTAAGAGACATATAGTGTCTTAATGTGCTTATAGTCTCATGAATACTTGCACGTGATTCCTTATGTATTTTCCTTTCTTAAAAGTATAATAATGTATATTATTCCTGCAGGTCAAGAGTTTGGTTTGGTTTTTGAAGTGATAATAGGATAGAAAAATGAGCCTTTTATCATATGTATTGTTTGTTTTGCAGAGGTTGAAAGGGGATCTATTTTACATGTATTTTGTGGGGTATATATAGTATATCTTTTAGAAACAGGAGGAAGCAGACCTTGTCCTAATATTTATCAGACACTTGCTGTCCATCTGTTGGAGCTAGATCGAGAGGGATTTTCAGTTAATCCTCCAGGCCCATCTGCAGGGGGTTTGTACCACTGACCAGAAATCTAGACATGATGAGGTTTATTTAATTAAAAAAATATATATGTACTGTTGCAGAGGTTACTCGGAATCAGCATGAAAAAGCCACTGTCGGCGAATGGGTACATTTTGTTTTTATACAAAATATTTTGTATTTTATTTTCTATAACAATTCTACACCAGTAAAATGAACTGTTTAAAATTAATAAAAATAAACATTTAGATACCAGCTAAAACACCTGCAGAATCTGAATTGTATAATATTTGGCCACTATAAAAATATCTATCTAAAAGTGATTGACTTTTTATTGCTGCTCTTCTACACTAGATCATGGTGGGAATTCATTAGCGTTACCATTCTTGTTAAAATAAATCTGGTAAACCTCATACACAAAGACAATAAAAGGTTGCAAATATTTTAAGAATGTCTCACATCTGAGTATATGCAATATATCGTTAATCTATGATCCATAAATCACATTAACGCATCAAAAGCTTGATAAAATTGTCAATGTTGTGAGTTGTTAGCTTGTGATCTTTAATAATTTTGTTTCTACATAGAGCACCTGCTAAAATGGATTGTGGTGGGTTTTTGTAAGTACCTAGTTTAGTGAACTAAGATTATCATTGTTAGGAAGCAGAGTCGGATATAAATACCTGACACAACAGGTCACCAAGCCAGGCACCTCTGGGGCCATCTTGCCTACAGGAAGGCATTGACTCATTAAGTACGCTGACATAACCGGAGGTATCTGGGTAGGAGGTTTCACCTATAGACCCCGCTAGTAGGTAGAGCCCCAGATACCTTGTCTCATTTATACTCATAATGGAGAAGAGGCTCTGCACACAGCCTACGCATGACAGTCCAGTTTCACATAAAGTTTAAAGATCTGCCTGTGTTGTTAGCAAACTCAACTTTATTTTTTTAATTTTCTGTTGGAAACTATTTTGATATTGCTTTAATACTTAAAAAATAAAATAAAAAAAAAACAAGGTAAATTCATGGTTAAAGTGAGTGAATTTGGAGTGGTTTTATAAGCAGCAAAACTACAAAGAGCCCAGAAAACCATTGGATTTCAGGGTATTTAAAAAATAAGTAAAACAGAAAGAGAATACTTTTTTTGTAATAACCAGTGAATTGTAGATAGGTATGAGCAAAAAAACTGCTTCCTCTACAATGCATGCCACTAGTGGATTCAGGCAAATGGCAAAGAATGCTATTAGGACAATGTCATCTGAATGATGGGCAATGAAGAGAGGCAACAAAGAAAAGTCTCCCAACAGGCCACAGAAAAATATCCAATTTCTTACAACCACATCTAGCCCAGGTGAAAAAAATGCCTTTGGCCAAGAAGGAATTTCATCGTCCCTTTTGTTGTCATTTATAGGATTAACACATAATCTAATGTATTTGTTATACACAATTTACTATGCAATTATGTAAATAAATTTCAAATATTTTATGTGCCTATGTATGGTAAGAACTGTATGTTTGAATGTTTCCAGTGAAGTGATCATGTGACGGTAAACCCTAAAAAAAAATGCGTTTTCTCCACTTGGTGGATAAGAATGTATTTAATGTTTGGTAAGGCAATCACTATGCGTAGGGTTACTACAAAATGACTTGTGAGTTATTTCTTCATCTCTGAAAGCCCCCTTGTGGCATAAGTGTGACATTTCAGCCACTGGGAATATCATGTAAGGAAGGTGGATTTTTAAGATAGATTTGAAGGGAATACTGAGAATGACAACTGCTAAAGGCTGATATCTATGTTGAACACATGGTTGCGTGCGCACGTGATTGCTAACATACAGTAGTGTCCATTAAATAAAGGTAGCAGCCACGATTCGTTAGGAAACATCATTTAGATGGCATATTTCATAGTTCGACTCGGATTTATAAATTCCCTTGTGTTTCGTACTCTGAAGGAGGGGGCAGCAGACTGGGTCAGCCTCCGTGTTTGTGTGGTTAGAAGAATGTGTGATCAGAAGGATACACATCAGCTTAGGATCTTCAGATGAAACAGTGTATTTGCCTCAGTGTAAAGCAAACACTTTTCATGTCAAATCAAATGTAACATTGCAGAGATAACATTTGCGCGGAGATTTCTTTTGATTTTTCTTTGATAATCCTCCTTTAGTTTACTGCAAAGTGGCTACTGATTGACAGATATTGTGACATCTCCTATTGCTACAACACAGAATGACCCAAGTTTTCCTTTTCAATGGTGCATTGAAGCTTGCAGTAAATTACGTTGAATGCACGGGGGCCGTTTAAAACAGTTACTTTGACATTTCTGTAGTACGAACAAATAAACAAATGTTTTGGCCTTTATAATCTTCCTTATTTCATTTTTTTCCTTTAGTTTTTTTATCCACCGGCTCACCATAGCAACACAGACTAGGAAATGCAGACCAGAACAGATGCAGGTGGTGTTATCAAAGATGCTGCCAATATTGGTCAAGCTTGAGAAGTCTTTCCTAGCTGAATTTATGCTGATTTTCACCAGGGAAATTTTCTTGCTTGCCTTAGGGAAACAATTTCATATACATCAATATATACATAGCAGATTTATTTTCACTATCCATATAAACACATTTACTAATCTGTTGCCAAATGTTTACAGATACCAGGCTAGGTCTTACACAGTGGTGCGAGGTGCATCAAGGTTCTATTAGGAACCAACTAAATGTTTTACAAGTGAATGAGTGGAAATCCCCCATTAATCCGAGTTAAAAGAACTTTAGACCGATTTTTTTTAATAGAAGCATGAATTAATTTTAATTTAATTTGAATTCACATGTTTTTAGTTTGGATAGGTACTGCTAGCTTCATTATTGAAAGTGGCCACCACCAGCATGTCCAAGAGTGACTGAAGTTGGAATCCAACGCATCTTGAGGAATGCTGCCTTTCAAATCAATCTACACTGGATTTCAATTTTCAGCAAACAGAATGCACATCTACATTAGATTATTCTTCCATTAGCTCTCAATGTATTTTGAGTTGGGTGAAGCACTACGCTGTATGCATTAAGCAACATTAGGCTATTAAATATACTTAGGGTAATAATGAACGAACGTGTGAAATTATTAACCCCTTAATGACAAAGCCCGTCCATGTTTTGCATTGTTTTCAATGGGTTTTAGGGACCGTCCATTGTCCTGAAGGGGTTAAGAACATTATCTATCCCTATTTTAATAGTTGGTGACAAACGTGACAGAATTCAACTGCCAGGCTCATTGCATCATAGAGTTAAATCAATAAACTACTAAACAAAGCATGAAGGGATCCATTTTGCAAAACGAGATCTACTAAGAAGATAACAGAGCATAGAAAGGCAATATCTGGGTAAGAAAGTGATAAATGGGACAAAAAGAACAGCCTCAAAAGCTTTGTTATTCTATAGAGATTAGTGCAATTTCATTGGGTCAATACATCACAGCAATAATAGAGGTGTTGATTCGGCAGCTTAGTGGATTTTCTATTTGTTGCAAAAGAAACTCAAATAAAAGAGCTCCATGTCAGGAGTCTTCTGATCCTCTCCCATCTTTGTCATATCAGATACTGTTAGACACTCATCAGGCCTGTCACATGAGTAAGGAGTGGAAACAGCTATGGGCGACATTATATACAATTATATAAAATGTAGTGCTGTCACAGTAGGGAGAATACAAAATTAACAATTCCATTTGTATTCGCTATATACAAAATAACAATAATGTGAACACGCATAACACACAATAGTATAGAAAAATCCTCTGGCTGGTGGCCAGTTATAAACGTGTTACAGAAACAAAAATGGGGTAAAAACATGAAAAGCTACAATATTTTGCAACAATTTTCTAGACTGTAGTAGTCACATAAAAAACAGGCTTGTGAATGAAAAGGCAAATGATGACATCATAAAAAGTGGTGCATCCCCTGAGTAATTATTACATGTATTTTTTTCCTAAATAAATAACCAAATAAACCACATTTAAATTGGAGGTCACACATTTCCAACATAAATATGTATAAAAGCTGGTAATCAATGTGTTGTACGCATGATTTCAGGCATTGTACCTATCATATTTTGCAGGGCCATTAAAATTCTTAACCACTGCATTTAACACGTCAGTAATCAATAAAAACAACAAAAATAGCAATATGATTTATAATAGAAATTGTTTTGGATGTATATAGCATTGAAATAGGTGGAAAATTCACTAACAACAAAGTAACAGCAAATGGAAGGGTTTGCATAATTAGAATTATGATTGACTGAGAGTATCTTCTCAACATATTCTTTGGGTAGGCTTTACATCTCAGATTACCCTAGCACAAATGCTGAATCCATCTGATAGATTGTAAGCTTTCGAGAGCAGGGCCCTCTTCTCTTTCTGAACCAGTGTGTCTTATTTTATGTTAATCTCATAGTAAAATTGTATCTTGACAATTTTAAGGCTAATGTTAATGTTCAATCTATTGTAATAGCACCACCTAAAAGAGAAAACTTCATAAACTGAACATCATCACTATTATATAAAAACCTCCATTAAATATTATTAATAAAACACGAACACCATTTGTTTGTGCCCACACAAAAATTATGACTGTGCTCAATAAATATAAGTGCCAACGGAGGTACAAATTTTCACTGCACTTTACCTTAACAGAGGAGAAGACATGGGGAACCAACTGCTTCCAGTATCATATGAACTCACCATACAGACCAGGTTCAGGACCAGCATTTGATCTCATAACTGCCCAAATAAGCCAAGACTTATGTTAGTGATAGTAGTTGGTGGCCACTGATCATGCCTATCTCCAAACGGGACACGTTGTCTATGAATAAAAGGATGGGAAAGAAGGGTTGCATGAGTAGAAAATTCATGATATCACATGAGCGTGCTATGACATCATTACACTGCCCACCTAATATGAGCGCACCTCATATGAGATCACTCAGTGTAGTGTGCCCATGAAAGGGACTCAAAAGGTATGGACTATACGGGCAGAATGAAACACCTCCCTGAACAACACTAGTTTAAAAGGTAAATGTTACTGGGGGGGGATATAAAATCACTTTAGATTCATTTGACTTTAGTGAATGTGATTGAGCGATGGTAATTTTGAGCATTTATATTGTGCTTGTTTATCAAACAATGTAATTTATGGATTTGCAGGTTTAATCATAATCTCAATTGCTTTTGGAGACCTTTTGTTAAAACTTGGGCATTCAAGTGTTCTGATTCTATTAAGAGCTATCACTGGGTATGGGCCAACTACCCAATATCAAGTTTTAATCAGTAGGAATCATTTATGTGCTTTATATTAGGTTGTTTAAATAAGTGACAATGCATTTAAATGCTGCTTTAATCTCAAACCAACAGAATGGTTTGTACATTCCTGGATCCCTTCATATTTTCTTAAATATATTTGAGATTCTCTTTCAAAAATATTAGATATTAATAGTACAATTTGTTTGGCAAACTCTGTAAAATCACGTTATGCATTCTTGTGTCATTATAATTCATCTGAATAAATAATATGGCATCATGGCAGAGCCGATGTAGTCAGGAAAGTAAAATAGGAAGCGCTTAAAGGGGTACATTTCTTTGTAACATTTGGCAAAAATAAAATAATTTATATAAACTATTTATAGACTGTGCTTTTTTTGTTTATCAATGTAATTGTTATGGAGATATTTGGTTTAAATCCTGTTAATCTTAACACATTAAGCCAGCCAGTGGCATATGTCAACTAGGGCTAAAGTGGCAGCTCCAAGGAAGTAGCAGCTCTTCTGCCACATAACTTGAGGGCAGATCACTTTATTGGGGCGATCAGTCCCCAAAGAATCAGTGCCTCATGGGCCAGTTGGGGAGATCAGCGATCTCACTTGTAACGTGGCACATTTACAATGTGGAGGACTGGTTCCATAGCAAACATACTCCGCTCTGTGTCCTTAAAATGCATTGATATGACATCAAATCTCAGCACAGAGGAAAGCCACAGAGCTAAGTAATGGGGAATGGCTGGGGCACTGACCTGAGCCAGGCCTAGGGCAGCAACCAGCCAAATCATATCACCAGCTTTTAGAAGAACGGTGTCAAAAGGAGTATATCAATTAGCATTCGGTGCTAATAATGCAGAGTTTGAGAATATGATATTAAAATTGCTGCCCTTGTGGTATAGATTTGTTTATACTTTTCTATTTTTCATACCATTCCTAGATATAAAGCTTACATAAAAAAAGTACAAGTTATACAGTGCACTTAACAGTCCCAACTGTACAACCAGTTGTAATACACAAATCGACATAAGGTAAAAAGAAATGTTGCCCTCCTCCGGTACTGTGGTATTGATTTTAACTTCATATATGTAGACCACACAAAATAACTAACACTAGTTAAAAAAAAAAAAACAATTAATATTTTGGGGTAATTCATGGCTGGAATAGCCCTTGCTCGTATATGCCATTCTGTTTTACCGGTCTCTACATTATTGTAAACTTGTTTGATTTAATCAAAATAAAGCCCTTTGCCCCCTCTAGGTGTTGACTAAGGGCCCCATCTTCTTTGGCTTGGGTATTCTAGATGATCTTCTAAAGGGCATACGGCTTACACCTCCAATTTAATAACCCATTCCATTCAAGGAAAATGCAGCTTCACCCTAAAGCACATGCAGGGCTACAACATCATATTTTTTCTTCCAAGATCATTCTTTTGATGTGTACAGTAATTTTTTTAACCACTTCTTTTGAAGAGGGTCATTATGGTTATTGATTTTGATATTTTCCAAAAATCGTCTTAGTGTGGTAAATAAATTACTTTTGAAAACATTTGCACAAATTGTAGAATCAAAGATAACCTTGATATGTTTCCTTGTTTTACAAAAAATAAGTAAGTATACACCTGTAAAGGATGGTTGACAATACTTTTTTTTTACCTGTAGGCAGATGCCAGGGGGAAAAATTGCTGCATTCTAATTTACTTATGTAAACCATAAAAACTCATTCAGCATATAATGGGTTGTTGGCCCCCTTGTCGGTAGAAGTGGTCATCCTTGTTCAGGGGAGTTCTGAAATGTCTCTCTGTGGGGCTTATCTGCCATAGCAAATCTTTCAGAAAGATTAAAAACCTGTAAACCTCAAATTACTGAATGTGGAACACATTTACCATTTCATCCTTTGCAAATAATGGTGAGCGTCAAACTTTGCGGCTTTCCTACAGACTCCCCCTTCCAGCTGAATGCCATAAATAGTTTACTTTTACCTGCATACAAATATTAATCTATTTAATAGTTTGGGGTTTTTTTGTACTTTCATTATGAGAATTATTAAATACATGTTTGGTATAATCCTAAATCAGGCTCTACAGGGGGTTGGTGGGACATTATGCTTGAGAATTTTGTGACTTTGAACAAGTAACATCCACAGATCTGTGATAGATATGCTGAAGGCCGTAAAGCAAAACAAAATAAAAAGAACTTTGCCAAAGTTAGACTGTAGTTCCTAACCTTTTATCCGTGTAGTGGAGGTAGTATGCTGGAGGGAATAATGTAGCTGCCAGAATGGTCAGGATTTATCCGACTGTGGAAGATCAAAGCTTGGGCGTGTATAGAGCATCGTGATTTGTCCCTATATACACCAATAAAAATAATCTTCTTGTTATCGTGATTTTACAGAGCCTTGGTGTTATATAATAAGTGAACCCCATAACTGTGTAATATAATCTATTCCTGCTTCCAGAAGATAGAGTTATGTACACTGTGCTTGCTGTTTTGTGGGATTATTCCCCAACATTGTGGTTGCCATCCATATTGTTGAAGCCAAAAAAAGTGATGCATCTCACCAAATATCTCTAGTTTGTCTTCAAGGGATTACCAATCTGGCATGGTACAAAAGATATGGGCAAAACTAATAACCAATGTGAAAGTGTTTTTGAAAAGTAAAATAAAATAAAAAATAAAAAAACTAACGGCTAACTTTGGGAAAGACTAGTGGACAAATGGCTGTATAACAGGAGCCTAAAAGTCTCAGTGAAATACCCCAGGTTGTCTACTTTCCAGAACTATGCACTTTGTGGATTATTTATTGTTTTATTTGTTTGTGATTACCATTATAAGCCCTTATACTGAATGTGAAAATAATGGAAAAAATGATATGATACAGCAATGTATTTCCAAACTAGAGACACTTAATGTATTTTGGGGTATTTTGGTCAATTTAGCCACTTAAGTGACGATTATCATACAGATCTTGCACGGTTTTCATTTTTTTATATATTATTCATACTAAATGTTGGACTATACATCTAAAAGTTGTATCAAAATAAAGCCCGATCTATCCTTGACAAAACAATGTAGAATTTGTATGGGAGCAATAAAAACGAGAAAAGGAAATCATAGGTAAACAATCATACCATAAAAACACAAAAAAAGCTTTTGGGGTACAAAGTACCTCCGGAAAAGAAGGGGATAAAGGCTGGTTTTAACAGCAGGGGATCTCCTTGCTCTCCCTCCCAGTCCCTCCCTTCTCCTCCAGTTGGCTTCTCCCATGAAGCATAGTAAATCTTCCCACTAGTCCCTGAGAATTTTGGATATTATTCTCTCTAGGGGTTACACCAGAAAAGGTAATTTATTAAGATTAGCGGAGATGGATTGTGGTCCATAGTGCTTCCACTGTCATCTAAAGAAATGTTAGACATTAATCAACAGATCATGAAAAACAAACTGCATTTCAGGCTAACATTTTATAAAACCTCACTCAGCATTTTTTAAGACAGATGTAAGAAAATATTTCCATCTACCTGTTATGGGCACTCAGATAAACCTTCCTCCATGTCCTGCATGCTGCAGCACTTATATATGATACCAAAAAGTTAAACAGCTGATAAATGGTCAGCCAGCAACAAAGTGGAAATCAAATTGCATCCTGGTTTACATCGTAAGAGTAATATAAGTTTAAACCTCCAATTTTCCAGAGGCTGAACTAGGTGTATTAAATATATACAACTGGATTAATGAATAGTTACTTTAAACACTACGAATGTAAGCAATGTGAACATGAAATGTCCTTTTTTCATGATTTTCATACATATACATGACTTGGGAAGAGCGACTAATTACATTCCCTTTCTTCATTGAGTAACAGCAATGGAATCTTAGGGGCACTTGTCGATAAGCTTCTGAAGGTGTATGTGTGTGTGTATGTGTGTGCGGGGAGGTAACATGAATTTAAAGGACAGGAGTCAGCATGTACTTGTTTGCCTCTTATATTGTACTAATCACATAATTGCACGGTCAGTTACAAGGTAATTAAGGAATTATATTTTCATTAAACTGTATCCATCTCTGTAATTATTTATAAATGCATACTAATGAATTTCTTTAACCCCTTCTCAGCTAAATAAATAATATACCAATATAAACATGTTTTTTTAAAAGGTCTTCTGTTTTGTGATGTATTAATTTATGTGTATCATTGATGTGCACCTTGTGTCCAGAAAGCCCTTGCAAGGTTCTGCTTGATAGACTCTGGTATTTAACGACACTTGAGTCTAGATGCTACTGGAAATCATTTATAGATTTCGGCAATTAGAATGATGCTTTATGGATGCAGAGGTGATGATCAGGTTTCTGCTTGCCTCAGAGGCAAGCAGATAGCAGGTTAGCAGATAGCATGCTAGTAGGTATCTGTAGGAGCTCCTTATTTTCTGGTTTAGGGGATATTACAACTCCCAAGAGGCCCTCTGGTATACTACACTTAAACCTATATGACCAGATCCAAGGTTGCCAAAGTAAACATAATAGAATTCAAATATATTCTTCCTAACCTTAAATAGAGACCATTGGAAGGTCAATACAAGAGCCTGTATGCCTTAACATCTTCCAAGTTTTGATTACACTCTGCAACCTTGATCTCTGCCATTGATCTTGACTTTGAGTAAACTCTGCTTGATGCGATAACAACCCATATCTTAAACAAAACAAATTTCTTTTGATCCCCGTTCAGGTGGATTAAGATTTCTACCACATACAGTGGGTTTGTTTCCTTAAAATGAGATGTGTTATGTACCGTGGATAAAAAGCTGAACCTACCAGTTGCCTACACATTCATGTAGGAAACACAGAGCTTCTAACCTGATTACATGTGTTCTTCACCAATAAAAAGAACATTTACAGATGTTTTGAATGCTATGTGTCTAAAAGCATATGTTCCATACTGTTTTCAATGTTCATTTCCATTTAATTTTCAATTGAAGACCTGCACACATTTGGCCATTTGCAAGGAAATTATACAGCGGATTAGAAACGAGAGTGCACATGAATAACGCATATAGAAACATACGCGGTGATCTTAATGCATTTATTTCCAATTTAAACACGTCTAACATGTAATTCTTTCAAGTAACTGTATATTAAAATTTTGTATTGTGCAGCTACTCTCTGAATATAGTAATATACTTATTAATTATTGAGCACAGGGGTACTTTTTAAAACATTTCATTTTCATGTCGATGTTTCATCCTAAATTAGACCTTAGTCAATCACTGGTTTTAACCACCTACATTTATGGACCTTTTGAAAAGGGTAGTTAAATGGTTCTAACGCTGTCACAGCTGCCTTTTCATTACCTAAATTTGTGGTAACTCCACCTACTGTATTAAAATACAAGTACTTCATAGCTTAGAAGTGAAAGCTGAAATATACTTTCATGCTGGATGAATAAGAAACCCAAGAAGAACTGCAAGGCACATAACACATATATTATTATATTAAAAAAACTCTTTTCTATTCTTTTCTCATTAGATAATTATGGGAAGCGCTCTTCTAATATAAAACACCTCTTAATTATCGTCTAGTTGAAACTAAAAAAATGAAATAGCTCTCTAATAATATGCAGAACATACATATTTTTTAATTTAGTTTTTTTACTAGTCCTATAATTATGAATTTGGTACATTGGTACCCTGCTGTTACACTCCTCATTAGATACGAGTAAGAGCGCGGCAAAGTACACTTAGCAAGAACTACAATTACTTTGTCAGCGTCTAAAGAAATTGTGCAAGTTATTCTAAAAGTTTTACCATTTTTTTTGAGTATTTTTTTTGCTATTTAAGATAGCCAGAGTTTGAAACAGGATATTTACTGTATTTTTGTTAGAATTTACTTATTTTAGGAATCCTACCAAAACCCACCTTGACACTTTTTACAATTACTTATATTTAGTGTTAATCAAAGTTTTCCATATTATAGTGTTTAGCGATTGACCCAGTACAATTGCAGGAGATACCCCATGCAATTTCATTTTGAGATGTAAGGATCAGAAGCGGTTAGACATAAGAATTATAGAATAGGCACAATTACTTCAAGACATGGTTTGGCAAACCCAAAATGAAAGGTGAATGCAGGTGGATTCAAGGCTAGCAAATTATTTCGACTTGGCAGAAAAATAATGACAGTCTGCTGAACAATTCTAGGTTAAAACCAGTGGCGGAACTACCGGGGTCGCAGGGGCGCCGAGCGGTTGCTGAAAACGACCGCTCGGCAACTCTTGGGCCCCCCTGACTGACAGAAATCCAGGATGCCTCTGCTCCCCGCTGCCACCCAGAGTGCATTGTTGGGAGCGTGAGGCGTTTGTCTCGGGTGCCGGCGCTTCACGCAGAGCGCCGGCATATGACGGCACCCGAGACAAACGCCTCACGCTCCCAACACAGGAGTTGATGGTAAGGGACCTACAAAGGAGGAGGGAGGGAGAGGATAGATCGGGAGAACGGGGGGAGAGGATAGATCGGGAGAACGGGGGGAGAGGATAGATCGCGAGAAGGGGGGGAGGAGGGAGAGGGTAGATTGTGAGAAGGAGGGGTAGGGAGGGAGAGGGTAGATTGTGAGAAGGGGGGTAGGGAGGAAGAGGGGAGATTGTGAGAAGGGGGTAGGGAGGGAGAGGGTAGATTGTGAGAAGGGGGGTAGGGAGGGAGAGGGGAGATTGTGAGAAGGGGTAGGGAGGGAGAGGGTAGATCGCGAGAGGGGGGTTAGGGAGGGAGAGGGGAGATTGTGAGAAGGGGGTTAGGGAGGGAGAGGGGAGATTGTGAGAAGGGGGGTTAGGGAGGGAGAGGGTAGATAGTGAGAAAGGGATAGATGGGTTGGGGGGGTGGGGGGGACCCTTAACAGATTCTCGCACCGGGGCCCTGAGGTTTCTAGTTACGCCCCTGGTTAAAACAGGTAGGTGTCATTTGTGTCATCACCAGAAATATATCTAGAACTGTGCGCATACACGATTAACTATAAGGCCTGTAACTGGAAAGTTGCAGCACATAAGTTATCAAGCCTTCTAGATAGTCTGGCTCTGGGAATCTAGAATCACAATAATGGCCTAAATTAAGACTGTTATATCACATATCTCCTTGTCTCCTGACGCTGCCTTGGTGTCACCCTCGACTTTGAACTTTAGTTCAACCCCAATCTTACTTTCAAAGCTCTTCAAAGCGCTTCTCCTACTTATCTCTAAACACACTCCTAACCGGTCTCTCCGCTCATCCGATGATCTCCTTCTGCCTCTTCTCTGATTTGTAGCTCTCATGCCCGCTTACAAGATTTCTTAAATGCTGCCCCTATCCTCAGGAATGCCCTCCTATCCGTCTCTCCCCCTGCCTTTATTCCTTCAACACATCCTTCAAGACCCACTTCTTTAAGGACCCTTCCGCCATTATTCCTTTAGCTCCTCTTTCCTAGACCCTCTCCTGCAATACTTATACTAGTGTGTCTACTCCATCCCTAACAGCGGCTCCTTTACCTATTGTGTAATACACCCTAACTCCCTCTAGATTGTAAACTCGTTTGAGCAGGGCCCTCATCACCTATTGTTTCTGTAAGTCAAATTATTATGTTCTATACTACTTGTTATGTCCTGTCTAACCATTGTACAGTGCTATGGAATATGATGGCGCTATATAAAAAAAATAACAACAATAATAATATAGAGCAGTGTGAAGAGTTAGAAGGGACTGGGAGTCAAACTGTTCCGTACTTCAGTACCAGGAAACAAATGGGACCATAGGCCCTGTTGTACCTGCACCACATTCACAGGACTACTTTAAGGTCCCAGCTTTTATTGCTCTATATAAGCATTCTGTGGAAATGTTATGGTGGTTCCGTTACAGCTAAGAATCCAGCTTTGTTTACCCCTGAATTAGGGCTCTACTCAGGGCCCTAATTTAACATGAGGCAAAAGGGCTAGATGTCTGGGAACAGGCTTACCTTAGCGGCATGTGGCTGTTGCTGTCTCTTGGTTCCTTAAACAGCCCCGTAGCCTAGAGGTATGTACAACCGCTGGTACCCCTCCAAAAGACCTTTCTCCCCTTTGGCTGCATCGCCTAATGCTGCAGAGCCCAGCAGGTGTCACAGAGAACATTATAGAGAGATATTTGGCGGCTGCCCAGACCTCCACTTCGCATTCACTTATTGGAAGGGGACGTAAGGAGAAGCCTGCTGTGGGCCCCATGTTATACGAGATGTACTTTTCTTGTGCCCCTGGTATACCATTTACCATCCTTCACCATCCTCTAATTTGTAACAGAGCCTCTCTGAATCCTTTGTCACATTGCAGGTTTTTACGATATCCTGCAACAGCTCATGAGGCTTTGTTTTGATGGCTGACAGGTGGATTTAGCACAGGTGGATCGGTTATAATGACTAAGAGGATGATTGAGCCACCTGTGATCTTCTGTAGAGATACAGTAAATCTGCATTGCTGGTAGGCATGTCATTGTAAAACCTGACAATAAAACAAATTATCTACTTGATTCTCTCCTATTAAACACAATTTTCTGCATATATACAGCCAACTAGTGCTGGAGATAATAATATATATTTAAAAAAGTTCAGAAAGAAAATAATCTAAATAATTGCAAGAACCTTTTCTCACCTTTAATTTTTTTCTTCCCTTAATTTTTGTGTTATTAGTGTCTATTGGGATTTCCTAATGGAGACTCGGAAGGATAAGACATATTCTCCCATAGGGACAATATACCAGTATAATTGGAGGTTTGCAGAACCTTCTCAAAACAGGGTAGAAACATGTGTTGGTGTTAACGATGGTCCAGGTGCTGGTTGCCCCTACTTTTCCTTTTCTTTATTAAACACAGGGACCATGTGTTAATTCTTCAAAAGCTGGAGAGCAGCTTAATGCACTGCTTGGCAAATGTGTATAGTTCCTTCTGGGACTCAAACAGTTAAGATTGTGGACTTTCCAACATGCACAAAAAGTGCTATTATGAATGAACTGGGTGTGCTTGAGTTTAAGGTGCTGGAAGTAATTTGCCAAATGTTTTATTGGATCAAATGTTGAGGGGTTTTTTTTTTGTGCCAATATTTGACCTGTATTTATAAGAATCATTTATATTAAAGAAAGAAGCTCCACGGTGACAAGATCTCTTCAAAGGGCAACAGATCAAATAATTATGAAAAATGTGCGAAGGGGAAACAAGCTTTCTCATTAGCACGTCAACAAATGTGACATTCAGACAAATTGTAAGACTCAAAAGCACAGCATACAGACAGTTTCTCCCTTGTAAACTTGACTTGCCCTTCTTATGCAATATAAAAGCACATGTGAAACAGACAATGCTCTAGTGTAGTCTCATAATATTCACATCACACTCAGAGAAGCTCACTGACTTGAATGCAAAAGGAACTCTTCTCTGTGTGAAAGTAATTTCAGAAAGTAATCTAGTTTATGGAAATCAAAGGCATCAAAACACAAAAACACAGTTTTCCCATAAGTACTTTGCTTCAAATATTTGACATGGAAATTTATATAATCCCTTTGGGCCACATGGGTTTTGACAGTGTTAACATCTTTTGAAATGAATTTGACAAATGTTTATTTGGAATGCCAGCCGTACAAGCATTTTAACCTCTATAAGCACCAAAGTATAGAGCGTTGCCCCAACACCCAGAAGAGTTAAAGTTGAGGAGACCATGAAACCTCATTTTCCTTTCATGAAGAACGCGGTACTACAATGTACCAGAGTTGCATTGTTTTATTACAGCCCCATGATACACAATTTTCATACCTGTTCCATCCTAAGTGTCACCAAGTATAAAAATGGCACCGTATTAGCCCTGCTCCAATATACATACAGCACTTCTGGAAGTATAAGGGTACAAGCCAGTCTAGAAACTACTTCATTGCCATATTAAAAAAAAAATAAAAAAATCAGTACTTCATTGCCTGAACACACTTCAGTTACTTACCAGTCCACAAGAAGCAAACAGTCTATAATTTAGGGATTGCCAGCATGAACATCTATAGCATCAGCACTATTTGTGGGGAACTGCTTTGGGAACCATTCTGACCACTGTGGTTTTGTGTCAAATGGATGCAAGGCTATGTGTGAGACACCAGGGATGCCTCAGTAAAGTCAATATGACTATACGCCCTCTGCCCTGAGTGCAGATATTCTGATTTTCAAGGTGGGTATCGCTTTTGCAACATAAAGTGAAGAAGAAACCCTTCTAGAAAGGATATTTTGTTTTACATATGAGGGAAGAGGTCTGGCATCCAAATTACAAACCTATCCAGCACCCATATTGCACACATAGGATTTGCATAGCACCCAGATTGCACTCATATGACTTACCCCAGGACCCAGATTGCACTCATAGGACTAACCCCAGGACCCAGATTGCACTCATATGACTTACCCCAGGACCCAGATTGCACTCATAGGACTAACCCCAGGACCCAGATTGCATTCACATACTTGATTGCACTTAGACATACTTGTCCTAACAAATATGCATTCTCTCTCCTTTCTCATAATTTTCTCTCATTATCCTTCCTCTTTCTCATTACCTCTGCCCCCTTTTATCTCCCCTATTCTCTTTGATCCCCCTTTCTCAATATCGATATTCTCTTTTTTTTCCTCTTTATCTGCCCCATTTCTCATTATCTCTTTCTGCATTTCTCCTTTCTCTTTGATCCCCCTTCTCATTATCTCTGTCTTCTTTTTTTCTCTCGCCTTTCTATCTATGCTTTGGCACCTTCTGGCCCGAGCAATTAAAGCCAAGTGGCCCCATCAGCCTCTTGTCCCCCAGCATACTCACTGGCTGTGACAAAATGTCTGTATTGTTTCAAAAAAATAAACAAAAATACTCTGCTCACAAAAATCTCAAACAACTGTAAACACAACACAGGTTTATCCAAAAAAAATATTAGTTATTGCCACCCTTTTAGTCACTACTTCTCTTTACCAAGATAACTCTGAGCTCTGAATCTTTTCCTATAATGTCTGATGAGGTTGGAGAATACATGACAAGGGATCCGAGACCATTCCGCCATACATAATCCCTCTAGATTCTTCAAATTTTGAGGTTGACACTGGTGGACTCTCCTCTCCTCAGTTCATCCCACAATTTTCTATGGGTTCAAGTCAGGGGACTGGGAAGCTATGGTGGGACCTTGATTTTGTCACCAGTAAACCATTTTTGAGTTGTTTTTGATGTATGTTTTGGATGATTGTCCTGCTGGAGAATCCAAACATAGCCATTTTAAGCTTTCCGGCAGAGGCATTCAGGTGCTCATTTAATATCTGTTGATATTTGATACAGTATGTGATGCCATGTATCCTAGCAAAATGTCCAGGTCCTCTGGCAGAAAAACAGTCCCAAAGAGCCACCACCATATTTAACCATGGGCATGAGGTACTTTTCCATATAGCTACCTATCTTTGTACGCCAAACTCACCTTTGGTGTTTATTGCCAAAAGCTCTATCTTGGTTTAATCTGACCATAGAACCCAATCCCATTTGAAGTTGCAGTAGTATCTGGCAAACTAAAGACTGTTGAATTTGTTTTTGGATGAGCGTAGAGGCTTTTGTTCTTGAAACACTTCCAAACAACATGTGGTGATGTAGGATTCTACAGCTGTGAACCTTGGATATTTTTTGGCCACTCGAGCCATCCTCTTTACAGTGTGTTAAGACAATAGAGACACACATCCTCTGCTAGGTTGAGTCACAACATTTCCAGTTGACTGGTACTTCTTAATTATTGCCCTGATGGTGGAAATGGGTATTTTCAATGCTTTTGCTATTTTCTTATAGCCACTTCCCATTTTGTGAAGCTCAACAACCTTTTGGCACACATCACAGCTATATTCCTTGGTCTTACCCATCGTGCATTTGGCCTATGTTTTAATATTTATACCTCTGTGAAACAGGAAGTCATGGTTGAACAATTTCCTGTTCCTAGTCACCAAGGTGTACTAAACAATGTAAAATATCACTAGGAATATACTTCAAATATATTTTTCTCATATAGATTCATAGGGGTGCCAATAAATGTGCTTCACACATATTTAAAAAATTTTATGTTTTTGGCTAAACATGTGTTGTGTTTGCAATTGTTAATATCAATGAGACCATCTATTTGTGTATTTATTGAAGAAAAAAATGTTGAAGAAAAGACCAAAAGGTTAACAAAGATTTTTGACAGGCTTCTTGCTCATATTTACCAAGGATGCCAATATTAGTGGAGGGTACTGCGTACACTATATGGTCAAAAGTATTGGGACACCTGACCATTACACCAACAGGGACTTTGGGCTTTATTTTGTTAAATAAATCATGTCACAGTGTAATATGCTATGTGTTATTGTTTATCTGAGGTTGTATTTACCATTTTTTTAGACCTTCTAAGGAACAGATAATTGTTATTATGTCCTGATATGTACAACCACAGAATTCAAAGAGCGTGTACTTTTTTTTCTTCAAACAACTGTATGTTTGCTTGTATATAAGTGTGTGTTAGAGTGATTGTGTATGTGTGCGTGTTTGTGTGTGCTAGTGAGCTACTGGGGCAGAGGGCCAGTCAGCTGTAACATCCCCTGGGCCAGCCTTCTCCTGCTTTGGACACACTTGCAACTTATATATATGAATGTAATATATGTTACAAGTGAAAGAAGCAATGAGAAATATTTGGGTTAATTTAAAGAACATATTTTATAAAATACCCTGTATTCTATTTTTGTCAGCACAATCTCTTTATTAAATATTAACGTAATATGTGGCTCTGTATATAAAAAATGAGACCACGGTTTCACATTTTCCAGTAAATAGGCTAATTGTTTATATAGATATGAACTCCTGCTTAATAGACGCTATTTAATGAAACTGTAATATATTAAATCAAAATATTCAATGTGATAAATCTATAACTTCATTATGTTGTTACTACTATGGATAAGTCTTTCATCTGTTATTGCCTAATTGAAAAGTTCCTGGCGAAGTTAAATGTTTGTTTATCACCATCACAGTGGTGTATATGTCCTTGTGTAACTAATTATTTCTCAAGGGCAATTTTCTGTCAACACGAAGTCTGACATCTAAAAATATCAGTCCTAACAGATGAAAGACTTCCAATAATGCAAGTGCCAAAAGCAAAGTATTTCTGCAAACGAATACATAAAATTATAATAACAGCATTTGTGTTAAATTTCAAGAGTAATAAAACTGAACATATCTAGTTTATTTTAATAGTTTTTCGAAAAAGTCTAAAAACACCTAATTACAAATTCAACGATAAACATTTGAAAGTATTATATGAAAAAAGCACGATTTGTATAAAGCAATTTCATAAGTAGGTGGTGAATTAACTACAGACAAGATCTCTCAGGTTCCAAGTTTACCTTAGGCTTACTGTTGTCTGGAAGCTGGATGCTACCCTAAACATGTACTTTTACAAGCTTGAGGTTTTATTTGTTTATCAGCATGACCAAGCAACTATGGCATGTCCCAGTATAACTAACTTGGTATTGGTATTGCTATGAACCAAAAATTATTCTGACAATTTTTTGGTTTCGAATTTGGATGATTTGTTTTCGGGCAATGAATTTTGTTTGCTGCCCTTTGTGTTCAGAGAAAATTCAGGCTTTTTACGTTTCAAAACAACATCAGTTGGCAGTCTCATTCACGCTCTGTTTCAATGTCTCCCTGCCTTCTCCGCCGACTGCTTACGTGTCCCTGTCTCCTTTTCTGCAGATTCGCTTCTTTTTGTTCTTCTGTCTTCTTTCTTTCTCCGCTTCAGATTCAAGACGGACTTGCGGAGAAAGAGAAGCATTTCTTGAATTAGGCCTCATGGTGCACTTCCCCAAAAGGGCAAGGTTTCCGGGAACATCCTCTCCTCCGTTTCTTCAATTGGGGGAAAAGACGTCCACAGAAGCTCTGCCCTTTTGCAAAAGTGCGCCAGGAGGCCTGATTCAATGACACACAGACCAAGAAATAAGACATTGCGAGAAGCGGAAAAAGACAGAAGAAAGAAGAACAAGAAGATTCAAGATCAGAAGTGTTACACAGTACCCACAAAATTAGCTATACCATTATGACCACATGCCTAATATTGTGTACATCCCCCTTCTGCTGCCAAAAAAGCCCTGACTTGTTGAGGTATGGACTCCATTAGACCTCTGAAGGTGTGCTGTGGTATCTAGTACCAAGACATTATCAGCTGATCCTTTTAGTCCTGTTGTGAGGTGGGCCCTCCATGGATTGAACTTGTTTGTACAGCACATCCCATTATCCTGCTGAAAGAGGCCAATGTCATCAGGGAATATCATCTCCATGAGGGGGTTACATGATCTGCAACAACACTTAGTGAGGTGGTTCGTGTCAAAGTAACATCCATATAAATAGCAGAACATTACCCAAAGCTACCTCTGTCGGCTTGCCTTCTTCCCACAGTGCATCGTGGTGCCATGTGTTCTCCAGGTAAGCGATGGACCCAACCATCTGCCTGATGTAAAAGAAAATGTGATTCATCAGGCCAGGCCACCTTCTTCCATTGCTCCATGGTCTAATTCTTATGATCACATGTCTACTGTAGACGCTTTCGGCAGTGGACAGGGATCAGCATGGGCACCCTGACTAGTCTGCGGCTACACAGCCCCATACGCAACAAATTGCAATGCACTGTGTGGTCTGACACCTTTCTATCAGAACCAGCATTAACTTTTTCAGCAATTTGAGCTACAGTAGCTTGTCTTTTGGATTTGACAACACGGACCAGTCCTTGCCCCCTCCAGGTGCATCAATGAGCCTTGGCCGTCCATGACCCTGTTGCCGGTTCACCACTTTTTCTTCCTTGGACCACTTTTTTTTTGTAAATTCAAATTTTATTAACCTCTGTGACACAAAGCAGGTCATGAACAGAAATACCAACAATGTATACATGGAAGCCAAACAGCACATTGCGTAAATACACAGTCATGTACAGCAAAATACAGTTCTATGTTACAAATATATTGACACCAAGTGACCTGACCGTTGGTTATAACAAAGGAATCTATTCAGACAATGTAGCACAAACACCTGCACAGAAGTGGTTTTGTAATATGTAAACAAGAAAAATCATAGTTAGAGGAGTAGAAGAAATAGTCCGAGAGTGGGGAAAAAAGGTGGGGAAGGAAGAAGGAATGGGAGATGACGCTCGCCTCAGGAGCACAACTAATTAGAGATGGAATAGATCCAACCTGTTGGCAAAATCTGTATGTGCAGAGAGCCAGGGCGACCAAATGGCAGCAAACTTGGATAACTCATCCTTCAATTTGGCCGTTAGATGTTCCATGATTATGATATTCCAGATAGCTGTTTGTATCTCGGCATCAGTCGGCGGCGACCCCTTCCATCTCCTTGCGATTGCCAGCTTAACTGCTGCACAGATGCGGTGTATAAGCTTGTGGTTGTGGGATGAGAGCGCAGGCTGTACGGCGTCCATCACAAGCAGGGCCACCTCCGGGGTATCCTGAATCTCTAGATCCAACGCCTGGGATAGCTTGCGGAAGGTGTCCCGCCAGATAGGCCGAACCGATGCACAGCTCCACCACGCATGCAGGTAAGTGCCGGGTTGTCCACAGCCCCTGAAGCATGTTGCAAGAGCCGACTGGAATATGTGAGACAAACGTATCGGAGAGAGGTACCAGTGCGCTACTACTTTAAATAGTCTTTCCTGTACCACCGTGCACACAGTAAGTTTATGCGCGGTGGATGCCGCCCTCTCCCATGCCTCAGGTGGGAATACACAGTTGAGGGCCGTGTGCCAGCTGTGCCTGTAAGAAGGTGGATCTGCGTACTTAAGCTCCAGGAAGCGACCGTAGTATGTAGAGATTGCTTGTGTGCGGCGCTTACCCGCGAGGAAACGTTTCTCAAACACCGTAGGAACGGCCACCGGACGTCTCGACAGCAGGGAGTGGATAAAATGCCTAATCTGGAGATACCGAAACAATTCCCTTGATGGGATTTCTAGCGACTCACGCAGCGTGTGGAATGGAACAACCGCATTCTGATGGATCAACTGGCTCACTCGCACAAGTCCCCTCTCCAGCCACCACTGGAAAATCTTCGGCTCTAGCCCCGCTGGAAACGCCGGGTTAAAGAACACGGGAGTCATGGGAGAGACATCGCCTGTAAGGTTCAGGGTATAGCGACAGGACTTCCAAATAGAGAGAGAAGCCAACATCGATGACGGAGGAGAAGCAGCAGATAGAACCGAGGCGTCCGTCCAGAGCAGGAGGTGGAGTTGTTGGTGCGGTGCAAACGCACGTTCGATGTCCACCCACGGGAGCGTGCCCTCCGAGAGGGACCAGGACTCCAATTGAGCAATTCTTGCTGCCAAATAATAAAGGTACAGATTCGGAGCAGCGAGGCCCCCTTTGCCTTTGGGTAAATACAACGTGTGCCTATTGATCCTGGCTCTTTTAGAATTCCAGAGAAAACGAAACAGAAATGACTGAAATGCATCTAAATCAGGTCGGCGAATCGGGGTAGGCAAAGCTCTGAACAAATAAAGAAGTTTAGGCAAAATGTTCATCTTGAGTGCATGGATGCGCCCAAGCCATGAGATGGAGTAGTTGGACCAGCTCGTGATTTCTGAGCGAAGCGTGGACAATAGCGGAGCATAATTAGCTTGGTACATTGTTTTGTGTGATTTAGTAATATGTATACCCAGGTAAGTGAGAGACGTAGACTTCCAGGTAAACTTAAAAGCAGCGGAAAGTGAATTGACCACCGATGTTTCCAGGGTGATGTTCAGGGCCTCACATTTAGAGTCATTAATTTTATATCCCGAGATATTAGAGAAAGCCTGGAGAGTGGAATACAAGTTGGGGAGAGATATGAGAGGATCCGACACGGTAAGTAAGATATCGTCCGCGAACAGACTGAGTTTATATTGGCGTCCAAGGATCTCCACTCCCCGCACATCTGGATTAGACCGTATAGCGATCGCCAGCGGTTCCAGGCATAAGGCGAACAGAAGAGGTGAGAGCGGGCATCCCTGCCTGGTGCCGTTGAATACTTGGAAGGGCAAGGATTCATGACCCATAAGAGCAATTGTCGCCTTTGGAGACTCATATAATGCACGAACGCCCCTGAGGAAACGACCGTCGAAGCCAAACGACTGCAGGACCTCCCACATATAGTGCCAGTCTATGCGGTCGAACGCCTTTTCGGCGTCCAACGCGAGAAGCATGAGCGGTTGATCCGTAGAAATCGCAATGTCAATCAGATCTAATGTTCGCCTGATGTTGTCTGGGGCTTCCCGGTGGGGTATGAATCCCACCTGGTCCGGATGAATTAATGCCGAAATGATGGAACTCAGACGCGTCGCCAAAAGTTTCGCATAAAGTTTAGTATCTGCATTGATAAGGGATATGGGCCGATAACTCCCACAGCTGGCTGGATCCTTCCCCTCTTTATGGATAACTATAATCCTAGCTGTAAGCATTTCCTGCGGGATCGGGTGCCCATCCAAAAAGCAGTTAAAAAGGGCAAGCAATTTGGGGCTCAATATCGAAGATAATTTTTTATAGTACAAGCTCGGGAGGCCATCCGGACCAGGAGCCTTAGAGGATTTGACGGAGGAGAGTGCGCGTTTGAGGTCGTCTTCCGAAAAGGGGCTATTCAAAAAATCCATGTGATCCGTGGATAACCGTGGAAGTGACAGGGAGTTCAGGAAGTCCGAAATATGTTCATTCCCAGCTTTATTAATGGGAGCCTTGTTGCCATCATAAAGCGCCCTGTAATAAGCAGCAAATTGTTCCGCGATGTCAACGGGATTCACCCAAGCTTGTTTGTGGCTGTCTACTATTTTCGAAATGGTTTGAGATTTCCTCCTAGAGCGTAGGCGCCTCGCCAACATCGCGCTTGGCTTGTTGGCATGCTCAAAAAATTTTTGTTTCGTAAAGTTGAGGGAGGAGAGAACCGCTTTACTTAAGAGTAAATTCAACTCACCCCGTGTCCAGACAATCTCCCGAAGGGTCGAGTCACAGAGGGAATTCTTATGGAGAGTCTCGAGTTGAGCAAGCTTGTCGGTAAGCAACTTCACCTCCATACGATGCACTCGATTTCGTCGCGCTGCAATTTTAAGAAAAGTCCCCCGGATAAAAGCCTTATGGGCCGACCAGATTAGGGCCGGATCCATGTCAGGAGTCTCGTTGAAACGAAAATATTCCTCAAGATCTCTGCAAACGACCTCCAGCACCGAGGGATCGGTCAGCAAGAATTCATCCAGCCGCCATGTGGGACGAGAGGGAGGGGTGTCCGGTAGCACTATCGAGCATTCCACCGCGCCGTGATCCGACCAAATGATGGGGTGAATTGCAGAAGACATGTCAGACGAAATCATATTTTGGCTCAAAAAAATAAAGTCAATGCGCGAATAGGAATTATGGGGGTGAGAATAAAAAGAAAAATCAAGCATTTTAGGATGAAGTAGTCTCCAGATGTCCACCAAAGCCGATGTCCGTATAAAATCTTTAAGGTGTTTCGTATTCGGCGACGTATTCGATGTTGTGTGTGGTCCTCTCCTGTCAAGGAACGGGTCCCAAATAGAGTTGAAATCGCCGCCGACGATAACACGGTGGGAGCGAAACGGCAACAAAATATCTGATAAACGGTTGTAGAAAGAGACATCACTAGAGGAGGGGGCATATACGTTCAAGATTACTGTGGGTTGGTTGTGTAAAGATCCTATCAATAATAGATAACGACCCCATTTGTCCGGGCGGGCCTCCGTGAGCTGGAATCCGAGAGACGTTCGCAGGAAAATACTAACCCCATTCTTTTTCTGTCTCGGGTGCGGAGCATGGAAGTGCATCCCGAAGGATCTGTGCCAGTAAGACGGTATATAGGATTTGCGCAGATGCGTTTCTTGGAGCATGACAATATCACAATGGTGACGTTGATAGTAGCGTAAAGCCATATTCCGTTTATGTGGGGTGTTGAGACCCCTAACGTTGTGGGAAATGATCTTAATCCGCGCAGACATCACGTCAGGAGGGACAGCGCTGGAAAGCAGGCGTCAATCACAGCGAATGCGGCATCATCAGTAGAAACTTGCGACATCTCCCATGAAAAGTGGTAAGGAAAGGAGGAGGACAGGGTCAAGGGAAAGAAAGACAGAAAAGAAAGAGAAGAGAACAAAAAACAGAATGCAAAAAAAAACAGAGTCATATATAACTCTTGGCTATCACTTGACAGCGGTACGCCGTCCACTCTCGAGCCGAGGTCGGGCACGGCGACCGTCAAGTAATAGAACGACCGCAAGGGTCAATAGGGGGTATCAACCGTCCACGGAACTCGACGGCCTCCCCCCAGCCCCGTGATGAGGTAAAACTTCACCCTAGTAATAACCAGAGGCTTCCCACAGCGGATAAACGTATTGCCAGACTGTGATACCGGGGTTCAAACAAACAGACCTCCACACTGAAAGGTCCCCATATATATATATCGCGGCATAACTAGCAAAACAAAAACAAAATAAAGCAACATGAGGGAACACTGAACAGAGTTCAAACGAAAACTTATCTGTCCGGTGAGGCAGACATCGGCAACCGCAAGGTGAGTCTCGTAAAGCGTCCGGTCCTGAGTCGCCACCTAAGTATACGAGCGTGGGCCTGATAGCAACCCGGTGTAGGCGGCGCCGGTGCCCTCAGGGCACGATGTCTCCAGCCGCAGTGGCAGTGTTGGACGAGTCGCGTGTGGAGTGAGGTGCAGGGGTCACGGACCAGGTGTCTGTGGCTGCAGGGGATGCTTCCTGACGGCGTCTCTTGCGGCCCAGGAGTAAAGGCGGCAAATCCAGTTCTCGCAGTAGCGTGTCAGCGTCCTCCATGGTTTTAATGGCGATGCTCCTACCGTCGTTAGTGGCCTGTAGGGCAAAGGGGAACCGCCATCTATAGGAAATAGCACAGGCTCTGAGGTGATCGGTAAGCGGTTTAAAGTCTCTGCGGCGCTGTAGGGTCTTGGGAGAGAGGTCCGAGAAAAACTGGATTTCCACATTGCCAATGGTAGGTGGTTTCGACCTGGCCTCCTTCATTAACGCATCCTTGATGGGAAAGTCCCGAAACTTAACAATGATATCCCTCGGTCTTTCTCGGCTAGAGGGCTTGGAGCGCAGGGCCCGATGAGCGCGTTCTACCACAATCTGTTCCGGAGGGGTGTCGGGAAGAAGTTGCCGAAACAGGTCCGCCAGCACCTCCGCGACGACCAGGTAAGTCTCCGGCACCCCACGGATGCGAATATTATCACGCCTGGACCTGTTCTCAAGGTCCTCCTGATCATCATGTAGTGATTGCAGTGTTTGTCGCAATGTGGCGATGTCAGACTGCAACGTGCGCTGTACCTGTTGCATCGAAGACTGTGTATTTTCAAGTGTGTCTGTTCGGTGTCCGATCTCCGCGATGTCCCGTCGCAGGTCCTGCAGCTCTCCTCGAAGTTGGGCAATGATATCCTGCTTAACCGAGAGAACTAAGTTCTTAAGGTCCGCAATATCTTGCTTGGAGCAGGCTGCCTCAGCGGCCATGTCGTCTAGTAGGCCCAGTGGCGCAGATGATGGTAGCGCGGGAAGCACCGCAGGAGAGGGCTTCCTCTGAAAAATGTCTGGTACCGAAGTCTTCTTTGAAGATTTCCGAGTGCCCCCGGGCATACTGCAGCGGTGGGACGAATTTTGGAGAAGGTGAGAGTGGGTGAAGACGCTTAAACAGCAGCTTATTGAGGGCTGGGAGGGAGAGCAGAGGAACTACACGACCATCTTGTCCCGCGGCCAGCCACGCCCCCCCCTTGGACCACTTTTGATACTGACCACTGCAGACTGGGAATACCCCACAAGAGGTGCAGTTTTGGAGATGCTTACGCTTGCCCATTTTTTCTGCTTCTAACACAATCAACTTTAAGGACAATGTTATGGCTGATCGGATATACCGTATTTGCTCGATTATAAGACGACCCCGATTATAAGACGACCCCCCAAAATCAAAATATTAATTTAGGAAAAAAACAAAAAGCCTGAATATAAGACGACCCTATAGGAAAAAAGTTTTACCAGTAAATATTAATTCATGTAAATTATTTTTTCATGTTTAATAAAAGCTATGATTGAGAAAAATATATTTTTTAAATTTCCTTTTATTTGCCAACCTGCCCCCCCCCAGTTATGCCACTCTGCCCCCAGAAATGCTTTATACCCCCCTATTTGCCACTCTGCCCCATGATATGCCTTATACCCCTATATGCCACTCTGGCATATAGGGGGTTAAAAGGCATATCATGGGGCTGAGTGGCATATAGGGGGTTAAAATGCATTTCTGGAGGTATATAGGCATATCATGGGGCTGAGTGGCATATAGGGGGTTAAAATGCATTTCTGGAGGTCCAGAAATGCATTTTAACCCCCTATATGCCACTCAGCCCCATGATATGCCTTTTAACCCAGCATGTACTGGCTGCCTTGGCTTGATAGGAGTGTGATTGCTGTTAGCAGTTTGATATATATATATATATATATATCAAACTGCTAACAGCAATCACACTCCTATCAAGCCAAGGCAGCCAGTACATGCTGGAACCTGGGGATGATAGTAGTGGGATTACAGCCTCCCTATGCCATGCTACAACCCCCACCCCCCTTACACATCCATGCTATCACACACAAACACATTTAAATACTCATTCATTCCATTAATCACACATACTTCACACATTAAACACACATTAATCACACATACTTACCCAAAAACCCTCCCCCACCCCCTTACCTGAACTGCAGATCTCTCACTCGAAGACTTCTGCAGGGGACCGGCTGTAGAGCAACTTCTCTGGCCCCGCCCCCAGAGGAGGGAGGGGGAGATAGAGCTCTGTGAGGACGCTGCAAGCTTCCTGTCCTCCTGCTTCTAACAGAAGAGACGCTGCTCGCGACCGGTAAGCAGCATGGCCGCAGCAGACATTTTTTGGGGGGTCTGAGAAGACGACCCCGATTATAAGACGAGGGGTATTTTTCAGAGCATTTGCTCTGGAAAAAACCTCGTCTTATAATCGAGCAAATACGGTATATATATATATATATATATATATATATATACATACACACATACACACACACACATATATATATATATATATATATATATATATATATATATATATATATATATAGGTGTGTGCATTGGCCAAAGATGTCAGAGCAAGTACACAAAGTAATTTATCAATAAGTGCAAAATATGAATAATCATTTGAATCTTGTGAACAGCATATATAGAGATGGTTGCACTTTTCATACCATTTTTTGATGTATAGTACAACATTAAGTATGAATAATGCATTACAATAAAGAACATTTTTTAAGAGGGGGGGATCTAATATTTTCCTATAAAAATGGTCCCCAAATGGGTTCAGTTGACCAAAATCCAAAATACCACAAAATATATTAATGTAAGAGTCTTTAATTAAAAAAAAAATCCAACATGCATAGGTTTTTTTTAATATGTTTTTTGAGAGTTACAGGACACGCCCTAGCTCAAAATACCCCCACAAATACATATATATATATATATATATATATATATATATATATATATATGTATTGGAGAGAAGGCATGCCAGGGTATTTCACTAGAAGCATTAGGATACTTATCATGCAACCAGTTGGTCACGAATCCCTGGCAAAGGGAGCCATAATGATAATTTTTCTTTCTTTTTTTTAACCAAACTTTCAATGTTCTTTAGGATTGTTTGCAATGATTACATGCAACTGCAGAGAAACCAATCAAAATGTATATTACAGAAATACTCCACATGCACAGGTTGTATATTTTTTGTAAAGGACATACTACATAACACGCTCATTTCGCTGCGCAACATCACACAAAATAGTGCAAGACATGCATACAGACACACACACTGCATCTGGAAACCAGCCAGTTCCAGCACTAGCACCCATTACACAAAGTGTTTCATTTGTGATAATCTGCTTTCAGATCTTATGCAATAACATTTTTCATTTTGTTCTTGCGTTGAGCTGAAATTGAAACCCTCCCATGCATTCTTCCCACCTGTATACTGTAGACCTCGCTTTGCCCTAACCAATGTGATCATCTTCTCTTGTGTGCACAAATAGAGATCTCCATCTTACATTTCATTGAATGGTCCGTTTCCAAAAAGGAACAGAAAACGTGTCTTACATAATTAAAAACAAATATATCAAAGTTCTGTAAATGTATCTGAGCAATTAATTCCCATGTCACGTAATATCTTTTTATTTCATTAACTGAAGTGAAACAAGAATTTTGTTTTAAAGCCAAAATAATCATTTATATCCTTGGTGGAGAAATCAATCCATGCATAACACTTTGGAAAAATATTTACATTCAACTTTAAAGTGGCCATAACCATTATATAAAAAAAAACATCAAACACCTGTGCCAGAAAATAAGCAATGAACACTCTGTGTAGATTTCTAATAAACAATATTAAGATGATGATAAGCGATAAAGGTAATCACAGATTGTAAAATAAAAAGAGTTGGAGTCAATGAGGCCTCCAGAAAACAAACAAATACCCCACCATGTTCCATCTTGTATGCATTGACCTTATATATCTAAGATATATATATAAAAACATGACAAATCTACTACCTTCATGAAGGCTCATGACAGTTCATCTCAGGTCGTGAATAGAGAAGAGGGCACCTACTTACCTTCCATTATTTTATGAACAGAAGAGAGGGCAGGGCCAAGTTTCGTGTACATTTGTGTCTACAGCAAGTAGATGGTTTAGGACAAAGTTGGATATCCTTGGTAGGTGTTATGAAGCATTACAAAAACGGAAGCAGTAAGAAGTGAGAATATAAAGAACACACAATATATTTTATTATGTTCAGAAGCATCAGTACAAGACGCAGACTGAATCACACACAAAAAATTAAGAGCTTAGAACAACTGGACTGCAAAGACCAGACCCCTTAATCAGAGCATCTCCCTTCTAGAGGCTGAGTGCTAGACCCACCTGCTCGAACATTCACTTGAACACCTAGAATGAATCCTGTCTACTAAATTACAAACTCAAGTGCCATGATGTCAGATAGAAGGAATGCTACCTAC
The DNA here is from genome assembly GCF_027358695.1 of Spea bombifrons. NCBI lineage: Eukaryota > Metazoa > Chordata > Amphibia > Anura > Pelobatidae > Spea > Spea bombifrons. The sequence goes on along the minus strand of NC_071095.1, from coordinate 38,340,496 downwards.
AGCTGAATGCCTGCAAGAATATCACGAGGGTCTCAAACAATGAAGGCTTTGTTTTCTTAATGCCCAGTATGCAACAGAGTGGAAATGCTACTTCCATTTCTAATCTACAAATGAAATTAAACTTGTTGAAAGACGAGTGATAACCCTGCACTTTTGTTCTTTGCAGAACAAGAGAAAAATTGAATCCACTAAATGTTTTAGCAGATTTACTAAATTTCCAATTAACTTGGCAACGTCCTACTACAATTCCAGCAGAGCTTTTTAAATGTATGTCACGGCACAATGTTTAACATTTAAACAAGAATGTGTATAAATGTGTATTCGCTGTCTCGTTATTACTCAGATGTAAAGGAATGGGATCAAAACAGCTTTTGCTATGGTGGCAACACCAATTTATTAAGATGCGCAAGTCAAATATGCTTGAGAATACAGTGCCAATTGGCTGAAATTCTGAGCTGGCAAGAAAAGAAGACAGCCATTCTTGCCAAAGTCAGGGTTATGGACAGCAGTTCAGACTGAAAAGATATAAGTACCAGTATCATATTTCTACATGGATGCAGAAAGTATTCTATGCATATCTGTTTGCAAATTGTATTTGATGGACCTCAGCCATGTTCATTTAGATCTATCAACTTTCACCCTCTAGCCAAGATAGTGTCTATGGGGGCATTTAGGTTGTGAGTGTGTGTATTAGTATCAGTCAAAATCCAGAGGTGATATAACCTACCAGGGGTGGTGCATAAAAAAATAATTTTGATAGCACTAAGGAACCATTTGGCCATATCTAGTCTGCCCCTATTTTCCTGCGATCAAAACATAAGGATATCAAGCCAAAATGTATTATTAGAATTATTAATAACTATAAATTTGCATCAGGAGGCTATTTTACAGAGCTGTCAACACACACCTTAACAAACATCCATTCCCTACTAGGTATTACCCCCCCACACACACACAACCCAGAGGTTAGGCTGTATCACTATAAATGCCCCCGGTGTTCAGCACATACATGCACAGAAGTGTCTGGGATGAAGAACCACTTGATGAGATTATTGTAGCTCAATAATCAGCTGAGCCGCCCTTCTTCTAAGTGGTCTTTCTCAGTCTTTTTTTGGTAGCAGTGCTAAGTTTGCTGCCAAATCACCAGAATTATTGCATGTAGGTTAAGTGAATTATTCTTAGATTGTTTGTTCTAGATGCTGGAGATTTTCTTGAATGTATTGCAACAACACGATTGTTTTCAACTATTGTCTTTTTCTGTCAACAGCCTACCCAAGTTACAGTTGGGTATCACATATCTGAATGCCAGGTAAATTAAAAGTGTAACACATCTTGGTGAAGAACACAAGTGGTGAACAGAGGCTTCTATGGTATTATTTGATGGCCAAGAACAAAGTTACCTGGTCCTTTTTATTGAGGAAAATCCTACTGCTTCTTGAGAATTATCTTTATCTGTGGTGCCTGGTGGGTTTATATTATTTAATTCATCGTGGAGTGCTATGTTTATATTATCATGGATAGTTCCATGAATATTCTTAAGTGAACTAAGTATCCGATAATGTAAAGGACCCTGTTAAAAGGGACAGGTTAATGTCCTTGACAACCATAGCAAAATGCATAATAAAGTACTTTATGAGTGCTTTAATTTGCATACTTTTTTGGTTTCAAAATAAATAAATGAAAGCAAATAAGTCAAAGTTCTCCTCCTGCTCCTTGACCCAACAATTCTCGATACTGATTATCTGCTTTAAGTACTTTTGCAAAGACGCACAGAAGGTCTTTTTAGAACACCCCATGTTGTTAGCCGAGCTGGCACTGAAGCTGATTGGCGGTTACATATATCAGGTCAGGATCTGCGTTACACCAAACTCATCTCCTGCATGGGAAATAACTGGGGGTGGGAAAGGGACAAATGCATATGAGCCATTCTGCAGAATCCCCCAATGCGTTTGCACCCACTAAATCTAAAGGAACGTCTCAGCTACCATATGCACTGAAGTGACTACGATCATACAATAGTTAAGTCACATTTTTAATCACTTATTGTTGCAGCGCGGGATGGTTGCATTTATGTAGATTATATGAAATATGCAGCATTATTGGGCATTGCAGCATTACTTAATTTATTAAAACTACTTTTTTATCAGTTATTGTAATTGCTTTGGATATATTTATCTTCAAGATAAGGGACATTTATCTTAAGGAAGCTGAGAGTTGCGGCAGAAGGTGGCAGACCTAGCATAGCGTTTCATTTCCCACCCTGTTATCAAAGGTTGTCGAGCACCAAAGAGGGGCAAAAACCTATCAAATGGGTCCAATTAACTAACCTGGGAGTAATAATCATATAGAGCCTAAGAACAGGGGGCTGCTGTTCCCATGGTATACACATAAGGTGGACTTCTAATATAATAATATAATAATTATATTAGGGCTGCAACTAACGATTATTTTAATAATCGATTAGTTGGCCGATTATTTTTTCGATTAATCGATTAATCGGATAAAAAAAATGAATGTAAATTTTTCATTTATTTAAAATAATTTACTAAACAAATGATGTTAAATACAAACAGCAGAATAAAAAAACTTTGATAATACATTTCTTGTCTTTATTTCCCAACCAGCCCCCCAATATATGCACATTTGAGCCCAGGCTTGCTACGCTGCCTCCCAGACATGCCATGCTGCCCCCCCACATATGCCACGCTGCCTACCACAGCACTCCACACTGCCTCCCACATCTGCCACTCCACGCTGCCTCCCACATCTGCCACTCCACTCTACCCCCCACATGCCACTGTGCCTGATACGCCTTATACCCCCTGAAACACCACTCCATCCTCCCCAGACATGCCACCCTGCCCTCCCCACATATGCTACACCATGCTGCCTCCCACATCTGCCACTCCACAATGCCTCCCACATCTGCCACTCCATGCTGCCTCCCACATCTGCCACTCCACGCTGCCTCCCACATCTGCCACTGTGCCTGATACGCCTTATATCCCCTGATACCCCACTCCATCCTCCCCAGACATGCCACCCTGCCTCCCAGACATGCCACTTCTCTACCCCCAGATATGCCACTCTACCCCCAGATATGCCTTATACACCCTGATACACCACTCCGTCCTCCCCAGACATGCCACACTGCCCTCCCCACATATGCCTTATATACTGTATATGCCTTATACCCCCAGATATGTCACTTCACTGCCCCCAGGATTTAGATTCCCCTAAATTAACCCTAAACTCCCCATTAACCATAACTGCCCCTAAATTAACCCTTAACACCCTCTTAACCACAGCATCCCCTAAATTAACCCTAAAGACCCCATCAACCACAGCATCCCCTAAATTAACCCTAAAGACCCCATCAACCACAGCATCCCCTAAATTAACCCTAAACACACCATTAACCACAACTGCCTCAAATTAACCCCAAACACCCCATTAACCACAGCTGCTCCTAAATTAACCCTAAACACCCTATTAACATAACTGCCCCTAAATTAACCCTAAACACCCCACTAACCATAACTGCCCCTAAATTAACCCCCACCTCCCCTAACTTTCAGTAGCCCAAATATATATATATATATTACATACACATATATATATATATATATATATATATATATATATATATATATATATATATATATATATATATACACACACATACATACATATATATATATATATATATATATATATATATACACATATACTTACAGTTAGATGAGTGTCACAGCCATGTGGTTCTGGCCTGGAGAAGGAAGGGGCGGGGCCAGTTGTCACAGTGATTACAGGAAGGGGGAGTAAGTAGGAGCTGCTGCTGTGAGACGGTGAGTCAGACTAAACGGATTATATAATGAGGGGGATTTTTCAGAGCGTTTGCTCTGAAAAAACCCTCATTTTATAATCGATAATAATCGATTCAACTAATCGATAATGAAATTCGTTGCCAACGAATTTCATTATCGATTATTATCGATTTTATCGATTAGTTGTTGCAGCCCTAAATTATATTATTACTTATTTGTAAACATCATCACATGGGTTTATTTAATGTATAGAAGTGTAAAACCTAAGATTTGGAAATAGTGACAGATCCACTTTACTAGCAGGGTTAGTAGTGTATTTACTATTTATTTCAGTCCATTGTTGTACTTTTGTTCCAACATTTTACATGGCAACCCTACTCATTTTTTTCTAATCTGAAAATAACTTTGCATGTAAACTGGTGCATCATTCTGTTCCTGAAATTGCAGATTATTTTTTAGCAAGGTAAAACCTCTTTCATGTCCGCATTTTGTACCATGTGGCTATACAACACCAGCAATTCATTTTTCATTAATTTCCATTCCCAACATCATGCAGATTATATTTTGCTTTCATTTTTGCTCCCGGCTATGCATCTGTTTGGCTCCTTACATTTACTATAAAAATACTTTTCTTTTGTTTAATCTTTATGCTAGTGTTGTCCAGCTTTTAACGTGGAAGGCTCTACACCACTCAACAGCATAGACAGGTGGCCAGATATCATTAAATTCATATTGTAATACAGTACAGCATAGGACATTTTCAGGAAAGAGGCTGTATGAGCACCATGTGCAGATGGCTCCTCTTTCGTTGGATGTCTATGTTCTCTACATTGGTTTAACACAATTGAACATTTAGCTTTTTAAATCCTAGCTCTTCAACTGGTCCACTATGATTCTTATCAAATGGCGTTTTCATCTGGAACACTAAATTCAGAAATGGATTCCTCCACCTTACTTGTGTTAGAGCAAGTACGGCAAAAAGAAGAGGACGTTCCATCTGGGCATTACGTGCTGGGCATTACCAGACACAGGCTTATTCACTAAACCGAGAGTTCGCAGGATAGTTGGAAACAACTGCCCAAATAATGCATTACGAAAAGCAATCTTTGTCAAGTTTCTTCTGCAAGAAGGGCTGAGATGGTGCGCAAGTGATGGAAGAGTCACTGATTTGTGCATCATTCATGGTCACTCAAGCTCTTCCTGCAGCAGAAGCTCAGCGCAGTTTGCCTTTCACAATGTATGGTAAAGATAGGGAGTTAAAACCACAAACTATATTGCCAACTCCTGCTTTAGTGAATAAACCCCAAATATTCCATAGCATTCGCCAACGCGTATAGTAATACAACTACAGAGTCAGTACCAATTCCACATGTTAGATATTTAAAACAGTGAGGAACATACTGGGACTCTATGATATTAGGGTTTCCAAAATTCCAAATTCATTCAGACAAACGGCAGTGAACTTTAAAGCTAATATAGCAAATGTGGCAGCCTCTGTATTGTGCAATGCCAATCAATTATATAAAAGTATATTTATAAATATCATAATTATGGCTGTGAGTGATAACCCACTGGCTATCGGTAAGCTTTATTGAGATGTACGAAGATGGAATGCAAAATTACCAGCCCTTTTCCATGAGGTCTTTCTATGGATCCATAGAACACAGCAAGTACTACAGTACTACAAAATAAAAAATATGTAAACTGCTTTATAGTAAAATAATGAAAATCTGAAAATGTAAAGCACTGCACTTTTAAAGCGATGGCCAAATGGTATGGCATTTCATATCATTTTCAATGACATCTTCGATCGCCATTGGCATTGTTCTCTTCTACCCTTTGGAACTCTGCTTGATGCTTGCCCGCTGTTGGAAATCTGGTTGCATTGCAGGACATCATTTTAATTTTGGAAGAATGATGACAATTAGAAGAAATATTCCACACTACTTAGACCTTGTAGCTCAGTATAGTTGATTTTGATTAGCATTTGTTTGGTGTGTGGATTTCTTGCTTTGATTTATATACATATTGGGCATTTCAGTAGCATCCCTAAATCTAAATTGATACAGTTTTTAGGGTGTGCTTTCCTTTTTGGATTTTGGAAGGTCCTGACCAGACCCTTTAGAGTTAAGCAGCCTAAACTACCACACAAGTGCCTCATTAATGGCGTCCAAAAAGGGCTTTAAATTGAAGGAGAGTCTTAGCGAGTTGAAAAGCAGTCCCTCTGATTCAACTCCGTGGTGAGCAAAACAACCCCGTTAGGATTAAATAGGACTCGCTGAAATTGGGCTATTTTGGTATAGTGGTGGGCTAAGCAACATATGGCCATATAGTGTGATGGAATTCCTAATTTTTATGCTTCAAATAGGGGTTTTTAAATACTATTAGCTGGGTGTGTGCTGATTGTTGTTGAACCTTTTCGTTCCAAGGGGTTCTTTAAAATTACCCTGTGATATGACATGATTGTAACATGAAAACGCCACTATTCTTTACAAACAAACCTTATCTGTCCTCAGTACGGCATCAATACTCACAGCTGATATTTGTTATGCCCTCTGCTGGGTAGATTATTTACAATTAAATGTTGGCATCTTCACTCTACATCTGCTTTAGGAATGCAGAGCGTGAAAATTGTTGTAGCAGGTTTAATATTTCATTCAGCCAAAAATATATATCGCTTGAAGGATTTGCTTTTGGTAATGGCTTCCTTGTCATGCATACTTGTTAAGTGGTCAGACTGAAAATCTGCTACCAAACCTCAAACGTGCCAAGAAAAATTCCACGCTGTGCAAGAATGTTTCATTTATCATCCTGTAGGAGTTAATAATTACTTAGCATAACATCATTTTAAATGTATTTCAGAGTAGAGATTCTAATTAAGTTTTAATTCCTCTGTCGCTGGACAAACACACTTTTTGCCAACACACAGAAATAAAAATAAATAAATAAAATGATTGTAGAAGAATCAGGGCAAATTTTAATAATTATATAAAGTGTAGTTTTTATGACACTGGTACGTTATTGCAGCTAATTACATATATTATATATATATACATATATTATGCGAAGAATGGGTGGAACAGAAAGATACTTTTTTGGACTGGATATCTGTGTACCCATAATTTACCTGCAAATTCTTGAAAAGTGAAAAGAGCATTGCAAAATATGTTATATTCTATATTTTCCTCTTTAACTTATATATACATACATAGGTCCTCTTATTATGAGGCAGACATGTTGGGCACATCATTACTCGTATATAGAAATCAAGCTTGTTGTCTTCTTTTGGCTTTACTCTTTTGGCCACCCCTGACCTTTAGTTTGTCTGACACAGCCCTTTAATTATACAGAGTCAGTAATTAAACAGAATTTTAACTCTAGGAGAGCGCTTACCCTTTTCTCTCTTGTATCCTGCACTGATATTACCTTCCTGTTGCAGTCCTCCTATCTGGCATTGCAATCCCCACAGATATACATTGCTTACATCTTCACAACATGTGAGGACCACGTTAAAAATAGGACCATACCCTTTGGGGAATACGTTTCTAAGCTTGCTTCCACATCAGTAAACTACCTATTCAAGGTGAAAAACGAGTTCACTAAATGATAAGAACCACAGCCAAGGAGGTCCATTCACTAACGTCTGGGATATTACATACTATAGTTACTGATAACTTGAAAGGCATTCATGAAAACTCACAGCTTCTCTAAATAGTGCATCTTCTCAGTCCTATTAATTTAACTTGTGGTACAACATTTGGGAAACTCCAACAGCCCAAGTTGCTACAAGTTTCCAGTGAGCAGAGCAACTGACAGAAGCAGTTTGAAATGGATATTTACGCCATCTAAGATGCAAATAAATCTGCCAAGTGTCTACTGGATGGGCCACATTGCCCTGCAGACCATTAAAATGATCACCCCAGAGCCTTTCTTAGACCAAGCTGAGCCTACTTGAATAATACATGGTTATGCATGGACTTTGGTCATAGACTGGGTTCTAAAGAAGAACTAGTAGCTACTCAGTTTCTAGAGCAAATTGTTGTCTTGGCAATAGATCATCCATTGTATCCTTCCCGATTACGTGCATTTCTAATGGGTACGGAAATACGCAGTGAAATATAACTGAAACAAGACCTGTTCATTTTCAGGTCCCAGGTGCTGGTAAAAGCAACATGTACTTTCTACAAGGTACAAACTGTCTGGGGATTTCATTAAGATCTACTTAGCATGATTATTGCTCACCGCACGAGTCAATACCAGGGGAGATGTTTTACTGTATTAAGATTGTCAGTGTACACATCAGGTCACACATTTTGTTACTTCTGAGGTTAGTTAAGCAAGAAGGGATTTATGTTTTTTTTTCTGCTGACGTCTCATTAGGAAACCATAATTTATGCAAGGGTATATTTATCGATAAAATCGATAGATCGGTGGGTTTCCTTATATGCACTTATTCATCATCTTAAAATACTATCTCTAAAGCAGATGTCAAAGTCAAATCAAAGTCAAAAATCATGTAAGCGGCCAAACAAGCAATGTTAAAACAACAAACTTGAGCTCTCTCCGCAATTTTATCGAACGGAACAGCAGATATTTTTCTCTGAATCGTTCTGTCCCTCATTGCGTTAACGGTTGTTTTATTTTAATTTTTATTTATACCAAGAGGGATTATCAATCGGTCATTAAATCAGATGAGATGCCAACCCTACAAAATGGAGCTGCTATTACTATTGCTTTGTTGGAAAAAAAAAATAATTTGTTGAACATCTAAAGACCAACAAGCGTTCATAGCGGCCATAGTGAGAAATCTACCCGGTAAAGTAAACGCAAGTTCACAGGCATTGTTACCTAAAAATCCCTAATTTATCCACATATATTTTTTCAGCAATGTTTATTTTTAACGCTTCAATAACAATGTATATTTAAAGGGATGCTATGCTCAAAAACCAGGTATATTTGCATTTCACCATGAATTACAGTCATTTCATGCTTCGTAGAAGATTTTTACTAATGGCTATTAATTCTTTTCCCAATGCTCCTGTGCTATCTCTACCATCAACCCAATTCATTTTTATCTAGAAATCACAGCTCTATAGCTGGAAAACGATGTTGAATGGCTTCCTTTTCCCCTAATGCATTATGAGAACGAAGACATCCATTCACCAGATACAGCGATACTAGTGTCCATCATGTGGATGTAATAAAGATATATCCATGTCTATTCACTATTAATACTGTTAATACCAGCACATTGTTTATACCCCAAACCGGTCTTGCTAATCGCTACCACTTCTAAATCTCTAGTTGCAGAATTATGCAGAACGTTAATTGAATATGTGCAGTAAAGCCTGAAAAAAATGAAATTTTAACTGTCAGGGCTACCTTTAATGTCTATTTCTGTAACGCGCTCCAGGTCCGCCCAAGATAAAATATCTTAATTTTCAACTGCTGTGTTAATTAACATAATATTGTCAGGATTTATACATCTATATTCCGGTGAGAAAACCCATTCATTAACACTTTCTGCTTGGCTGTCCATCAACAAAAGTTAAAGTTGAAATTTGTTTTAAATAAAAAATATTTGTCATACATTTTTAATGTCTCCTTTCCAGTTCAAGATAACCACTGATAGAGGTGTTTTATTTATATTATCTATTGGTCATGCGCTCCCTTTAAACCCCCACCCCAAGAAGAGGGCAGGAAATAATTACATTTACAATGTTCTCTCTGGTAACTAGCAGCTGCTTCTCAGTTGCCCTGATCTAAAACACAACAACCTGTCAGCATGAAGCTCCGTTTCCCAACTAAGAGTTTTCTTTACATCCATTTCCCTTGTTATATTTAACATTTTATGTGCCAGAGGGGATTCAGACTTAAAGCACGCCTGGAGGGTTGAGGCTATTCTTAAAAGGAAAAAAAATACATGCACCCAGGCTGACTATATATGTTCTTTTGTTTTAGCAGAAACCGTATTTTTTTCTCTCTCCTGTGGTGAAGTTACTTTTAAGTCAGCGAAAGTCCCTCGCCTTCAATAACAGTCTCCCAATTAGTACTCAACAATTTCTATGCATTTTTTTTCTTGCCTTAAGATGAGCTAGAGCCTAATAAGGCGTTGATAAAAGGGCAAAAGGCACCAAGAGCCAAAAAGGGATTAATGAGGTCCTCCATTTATTTGTCTTCCCAACAGCTGAACTGTTACAACTATTGACACTCATCAAAAGGTTCGGCTCTGAACCTTGTCCAGGCACTGCAGGCTCCAATGGACATCTTCAAATTTAGAGAAAGGCAGGGCAAGAGTTTCCCCTGTGTGATGCCAGATTCGACAAAGGGCTGTGGATCAGGTAATGAAACTTCAGCTTTTTCCACTTTGAGATTTATTTACTGGCAGCTGACAAGGGGCAAATTCAGATCGAATTGTGCAGTCAAAGCCTTGTCAACCCTTTAGAGGCACCCTTGTCTTGAAGCACCTTCATGACTGGCATTTCACTCAAAAGCTCTCGGCACTGGTCCTTAACAGCTTATGACATCACAAAGGACACTCCAGACAGATGCCTACATGGCATCCTGCAGCATTTTAAAAGAGAATTAGTGGTTTTAATTATGGTCGTAGTTTGAAAGGGAACCATGCAAGCTCCACAGGAGACCTTTGATCAGGCCTTTTTGCTAGAACAATGCCACGGAACTGTGACTATTCCTGGCAAGGGGGCCCTTTCTTGTTGAATGACTCACCAGTGATCTTTGAATGCAGACAAGCTTCTAGCCCTCCCTCTTCATTAGTGAGCATTTCTATACAGGGCCTATACAGTGCTCGGAGTCTAGGAGCTATACAATTGGGAGAAAAAGAATCCCTACAGATTCTGCCATCTACTTAGGAAATGCTGAAGGACTCAGGGTGACTTTATTCATTAAAACAGGTTGCTATTAATTAACTGTCATAATAAAATAAAGAACTATTATTTGCATTTCTGTTGTACGGTTCCTTTAGTAAGACGTATAAAAGATGCCTGGAACAGAAATTAATTTAAAGGAACCTCGGAAGTCTCCTTGTACACAGAGGCAGCAGGAGTGGACTAATTATTAGGTCTAGATCAACAAGAGAACAAATGGGGTAAGGCAAAAATATGAAAGTAATTAACAAATTGGAAAAAAAATCCTGTATGCTTGGCAACAAATTAATAGAAGCAGGATGAACAAATGCTAAACGTCCTTTGTATTCAATGTAAAATGGCACCAAAGCGGTAACAATGATAATTACTCTTAGATTATCCAAAATGTCCTGCCAGAGTAGATAAGGTGTACACAAACCTGATTGGCCATGAATCACACTTTAATTCTTAAAAAAATATATACTTACACAGACAGTAAAAACAAAAAACATGTATGAATTTATGTATATATATATATTTATATGTGTATATATATATATATATATTTACACATGCATACTGCTGTTCAAAAGTTTGGGATCACATAGAAATTTCCTTGTTTTTAATAGAAAACAAACTTTTGTCCATCAAATGGAAATAAATTTAGTGTTTTAAACGACTATTGTAGCGGGAAATGGCTGATTTTTAATGGTATATCTTCATAGGTGTACAGAGGCCCTTTATCAATCCCATCACTATGTTCCAATGGCACGTTGTGCTCGCTAATCCAAGTTTAAGCTTAAAAGGCTAATTAATCATTAGAAAACTTTACAGCTAGAAATAGCTGTTTTCATGGAAAACAATGACAAATGACCCCAAACTTTTGAACAACAGTGTATATATATATATATATATATATATATATATATATATATATATATATATATATATATATATATAGTGTATGGGAGGGGGAGGAGGCAGAGTGGTGTATGGGAGGGAGAGGAGGCAGAGTGGTGTATGGGAGGGGGAGGAGGCAGAATGGTGTATGGGAGGGGGGAGGAGGCAGAGTGGTGTATGGGAGGGGGAGGAGGCAGAATGGTGTATGGGAGGGGGGAGGAGGCAGAGTGGTGTATGGGAGGGGGAGGAGGCAGAGTGGTGTATGGGAGGCGGGAGGAGGCAGAGTGGTGTATGGGAGGAGGAAGGAGGCAGAGTGGTGTATGGGAGGAGGGAGGAGGCAGATAGGCAGATGATAGGCAAATAGTATGTAGTACTAAAGCACACACGGATATTATAGAGATGTTATATTTTATATATATATATATATATATATACACATACACCGTATTTGCTCGATTATAAGACGACCCCCCAAAATCAAAATATTAATTTAGGAAAAAAACAAAAAGCCTGAATATAAGACTACCCCATAGGAAAAGTAGTAAATATTAATTCCTGTAAACTATTTTTTCATATTTAAAAGCTATGATTGAGAAAAATATATATTTTTTTATTTCCTTTTATTTGCCAACCTGCCCCCCCCAGGTATGAACATCTGCCCCCAGGCTTGCCACTCTGCCCCCAGAAATGCCTTATACCCCCCTATTTGCCACTCTGTCCCATGAAATGCCTTTTAACCCCCTATATGCCCCTCTGCCCCATATGCCTTATAGTGGCATATAGGGGGTTAAAAGGCATAACATGGGGCTGAGTGGCATATAGGGGGTTAAAATGCATTTCTGGAGGTATATATATAAATATATATATATAACTGCTAACAGCAATCACACTCCTATCAAGCCAAGGCAGCCAGTACATGCTGGAACCTGGGGATGATAGTAGTGGGATTACAGCCTCCCTATGCCATGCTACCACCACCACCCCCCTTACACATCCATGCTATCACACACACACTCATTCACAAACATTTAAATACTCATTCATTCCATTAACCCCTTAAGGACCGGGCTCTTTTTTCTTTTTGTACCCTGTGGGACCGAGGCTGTTTTAATACTTTTGTGGTGCTTGTGTTCAGCTGTAATTTTCTCCTCACCTATTTAGTGTACCCACATAAGTTATATATTGTTTTTTTTTCAGGACAAGATGGGCTTTCTTCAGATACCATTATTTTGATCGTATCATCTTATTTACTATAAAAAAAATAAAAAAAACATGGTGAAAAATTGAAAAAAAACACATTTTATGACTTTTATTTGAAAAATCTTTTACTCACCTAAAAAAGCAAGTAAAAAAACTAGCTAAATAGATTCTACTACTTATCCTGAGTTTAGAAATACCCAATGTTTTTATGTTTTTTTGCTGTTTTTTGTAAGTTATAGGGCAATAAGTACAAGCAGCGTTTTATGTTTTCCAAACCTTTTTTAACAAATCTGGTCAGTCTGCCTCCATCTCCTCTTTGGAACATCTTTGAAGCCGGTTAACTCAATTTAACCCATTCAAACCATATATTTTTGAAAACTAGACACCCCAGAGTATTTCAAATGCTGTTATTTTAACCCTTTCCATGCAACAGTTATACAACCACACTTTGTCAAACTTTGTAATAGTAATTTTTTTTATTTTTTTTTCCACACAAATTGTACTTTAGTTATAGATATACAGGTTCTGGTATATGTCACTGTCAAACAACACCCCAATGTGTGTTCAGGAACATCTCCTGAGTACAGCGATACCCCACATGCATGGGTTTGTCAGATTGTTTGGCTGGTAAAAGGCTACTTTTGGGGCATGCGTAATTCAGGTGGTCATTTGGTCATTCTGCCTCCATCTCCTCTTTGGAATATCTTTGAAGCCAGTTAACTCAATTTAACCCCGTCAAACCATATATTTTTGAAAAATAGACACCCCAGGGTATTCCAAATGCTGTTATTTTAACCCTTTCCATGCACCAATTATACAACTACACTTTGTCAAACTTTGTAATAGTAATTTTTTTTATTTTTTTTTTTCACACAAATTGTACTTTAGTTATAGATATACAGGTTCTGGTATATGTCACTGTCAAACAACACCCCAATGTGTTTTCAGGAACATCTCCTGAGTGCAGTGATACCCGACATGCATGGGTTTGCCGTGTTGTTTGAGATTTAAAATGCCACATTTGGGAAGTGCGCTTTTTTTCTCCATTTTGGTCATTCTGTACCTATTCCCTATCTTTGAGCTCGGCCACTCCAATTTACCCCATCAGCCATTTTTTTTATATTAGACACCCCTTGGGTATTTGAAGTGCTTTTATTTTAACTCTTTGTTGAGATTTTTGAGAAATTTTAGCACTTGCTCAAAATAATAAACTTTATTTTTTTATTTTATTTTTTTAATACTTTTTTTATATTTTTTTACACATTTTGCTGGTACTGGATGGTTCATCTAGTGACATCACTGCATAATTATTTTTAAATGTTAGCACATTGTGATTAGAAGGCTGGGCTCCATTGACTTGCATGGTTGAATGCAGTACCTGTATTCAACCTGCAAGTGGAGCCAGAGTTCTCTAGAGGGTCTGGAGACCATCTAGCGAACTCTTTCATCTTTATTGTTTTTTTTCCCCGAGCCGCCGCCATCTTGCTAATGGCGAAGATCGCCGGCAGCTGCGGCTGTGACCGCTCTCCGGAGCGGTCACAGTCCATCCTCAGGTGAGTGTTTGGTGTCGCTGGATGCCTCCTGATCGAGGCATTCCAGCGACACCATTTAAGTTTAGGAGGCGATCGTACAATGTATGGCGGCTGTTGACGCCCCGGGGAGGGGCCAGACATGGCCCCCGATGCCGATCTCGGCCTTTATGTAATGCCTCGACATCGAGGCATTACAGCAACGCCGTTTAAGCGAAGAAAGTGATTGTTGATCACTTTCTAAGCTTATTTAATTTTTTGACGGTTCAGGACGGCAAAGGTCGTTAAGGGGTTAATCACACATACTTCACACATTAATCACAAAAACCCTCCCCCTTAACTGAACTGCAGATCTCTCACTCGAAGACTTCTGCAGAGGCCCGGCTGTGCGAGCAACTTCTCTGGCCCCGCCCCCAGAGGAAGGAGGGGGGAGGTAGAGTTATGTGAGGACTTTGCTAGCTTCCTGTTCTCCTTCTGCTAATAGCAGAGACGCTGCTCACGACCAAAGCACCGCTAAGCAGCATGGCCTCAGCAGAATTTTTTTTGAGGTCTGATTAGAAGACCACCTCGATTATAAGACGAGGGGTATTTTTCAGAGCATTTGCTCTGGAAAAAACCTCGTCTTATAATCGAGCAAATACGGGGTATATATATATATATATATATATATATATATATGCGCATATACATGCACAGACATTAAAAGGGTTGTCGCCGTGGGACCTGTCAGTAATGCAGGGCAGGGATTAGGGTAAAATCAAAGTGCTGTGCTGCAGTCCAATTGGACTTTAAACCTCTCCCAGTGTAACCAGTCCCTTAACTGTTGGTCATCAACAAACCCAGTGACAGATCCCAGGAGCAGTCTGTTCAACATCCGACCCCCTCACACGGACTAATAATACCATAATCGGGGATCTCAGTGAATGCCGACCAGCACATACCCTAAGTGCACACAGCATGCTTTCTTGGAGAGATCAGACTATGCCGGATGTATATTACCGTATACAGTGATCTTCGTGCATCTCTCCCACCAAAATATCACTACACACTGGCAGTAAGTTATCCTGGCCTAGGCCAACTAGGCCTAAAGTGACAGGTCCTGGGGAGCAACAGCACCCCTGCTGAAAACCCCCCAGTGTCCTGCCCCCCAATGGGTCTCTGATCTCCCCAACCCGCACATTTACACCATGGAGGCTGTGCTGGCTCAGCTCAACCTTCATAGACTGCACTATAAGGCACTGTGCGCCTTTAAGACAAAATGCTAGGATATGACATCATATCTCGGTGCCTTGTAGTGAATTTTGCGGCTGCTGAGTGAGCCCTGGCGCAGGTCTATACAGCGCCAAAGGTAAATTATTATTATCTTTTATTTATATAACGCCAACAACGTTCACACAGCGCTTAATACAATACATAAATTCAAGGGATATGACAAGACCAGAATTGACAGACTGACACATTAGGTGGATAGAGCTCGGCTCACAAGCTTACAATCTTGAGGGAATGGGATGACAAACATAAGACACAGAGAAAGGGTGAGAGGTAGTGTGGTGGTTGTATCAGTGACAACGAGGTTCTAGCAGCTAAGATGGTGCGGCTTCTCTGAAGAAGTGGGTTTTTAGATGTTTCTTGAATGTCGGGAGGGAGGGTGAATGCTGATGGTTCGGTGGAAGTAGATTCCAGAGATATGGGGCAGCTCGAGTGAAATTTTGTAGACGGGAAAAGGAAGAGGTGATAAGTGAGGAGGAGATCCTTAGCCCACGGGAAGAACGTAGGGATTGAGTAGGAGAGTATTTGCTAATGAGGTCAGAAATGTATGAAGGAACAGTATTATGGGGGGCAGTACCAGGATTTTAAATTTAATTCTAAAGGTAATTGGGAGCCAGTGGAGTGTATAGGGTGGTTCAGGCAGGATTGATTGCAAAGGTCCCCCAAACGCTTTCTTAAGGATCTGCCAGGAATAACTTGTGTGTTTTCAGCTTCATACAAACCAACTTTTCAAGAAGAGCACAAGAACTATACTTTAGTTGGAATACAAGAAAATTTTACTCAATTAGGATCATTTGATGCCAAGCCACAATCAAAAAGACATGGCTAAGATAAGCTGCTATAAGTAGCTTTAAAAGAACTAACTTCTGGAAAATGAGTTATGATATCATGTGATACCTGATGCATTTCGCAAAAATGTTTACTGCATTTTGTAGTAATAATGTTTTTCATAATTTTGACATGTCCCTCGAGACCCCTTGCATGAATCTCATAATACACAAATTCTTTAAACATAAAAATTTTTTTATTGTTAAAGGGCGAGCTATAAATACCTTACACGTTACGACCGCAAAAAAAAAAAGCCTATGACACGGTCTGTAAACATTTTTTAACATGGTCCAGTGGTTCAAGAACAGCTTTGTAGCAATGGTTACATTATGTGGTTTACATATATTTCAGCATTCAACTGACCTCCTTCGCATAAACATTTTTTTGTTATTTTCTATATTCTTAAGTATTCTGTAGCTGGTTTTATAATTTGTGCAGAAATCTGGGCAAGGGGGTTGTGCTTTTTCATTGTGGGCTCTGGACAGAGCTGGTTAAATCCCCGAAGCTTGGTATCAGCGGCTTCTAAGACTGTACTGCTGACACCTATCTTTTTCATGTAAACATTTCCGAGAACAGGAATGTCTTTTAAAAGACAAGAATGTCTTTCATGCGATATTTTGGCAAAACACCTGAGCCAATAATTGGCTTTAAGGATTTTGGACAATTCATAGCTTCACAGATATGGACCTTGTGCTTCAAAAGAAGAAAAAAATATATACCATTAAGCATTGTTGTCTTTTGCACTTCTTTTAATTTCTCTTAGTCGGAGTAATTCATCTTTCAGGTATTTCACTGCCTGAATTATCGCCTCCCTCTGATTGTCTTCCTTCGCTTTTCTACTGTATTTGCCAAAGTGTTTGATTGTCTCAATTAGAAGAATTTCAATATCAATGTCTGTTCTTTGTTGGCGTAACATTCGTTCACAAGCAATGGCATAGTTTTTGTGCCAGTTTACTGGATGATTATCATAAGTATTTATAACATCTTTGTATAACTGAAGAGAAAAAAAAATTGTATTCGTCATAAAAAAGTAAATAACATTACATTCATAAACATGAGCTATAGAAGGGATTGGTTGATTAAACATTCTATATTCTAAATATTATAGATTAATTTATCACCTAGAAAATACATAAAATGAAACCAATATACCTTATAAGCATAGAAATACAGCTGATCTCTGACAGGTGGAGACACTTGGACTGTTTCGGCAAGTTCAAAGATAAAGAACGCTGTTTTAGTTCTAAAATGGAAAAATAATTGTCAAGAGAGACATGACAACAGTGGGAGAATTTATCTTAAAACAATAAAAACAGTAGAAACGTTGAGGAAAGTGAACAGAGGCATGAGACCAGGATTCAGTTTCACAGAGTACTATGCCAATTCAATTAAGAATGGGAATTGAGAATTAAGTACATTTGTAGAATAATGAATACATGGAAATAAAAGTAGGTAAAAGAGGTATATTATTCTAGAAAGAATTGTACCTTGCTTCCCACATCTCATCATTTGCCACAGCTTCCCAGGTTGAAGGGTCAAAACTATGAAAAAAACATACTGTATTTAGTCAAAAGATACGAAACAGTAATTAAAAACGAAAGAAAAGCGGAGGGATATTGCAGCGATAGAGGAAAAGGATGGCCAGTAGGAAAAGAAACTGTACATTCTACCAAATCAGAATGATTTTACTCACACTACTCAGCTTGGGGGCCATAGGCCTTTTGTCCTAAAACTTTCAGGACAAAATCTTTGTGCACATTTGACATCTCATATACCTGCCATGTTTCTCTGTCCAGTTATACAAATTTCCAGTAAGGCGGATCCATTCTTCAGCATCGAAAACAATGTTTTTGGGGACAAGTTTCTCACAAGATCCCCAAGGCCACAGCGTATGGCTCCTTTTCCAGGTTTGATCTCCTTCATGTAATCCTATGCAAACAAACGTCTCCCTACTGGAGGAATAAAACACGTTACAAATGTAGAGAGCTGGTACATGGCGGATGGTAAAGAGAACAAACTAAATTGCTGGATATTAATGTCCATCAAACATGAATGATCAAGGTTAGCTAACAGGTACTTTAATGGCTTTCTGAATTACACCAAGCTTGATTTTGCGCCAACCTTAGACATCATCAGAACCACAAAACTTGTTATTAAAAACAGTTGGACAGCTGTATATTTGCTGTACCCGTTTCAAGATTTACTTGAAATCAACTCTATTGTGCTTCCGCTATACAGAAGAGACTAGACAGGTCACAAATGCAGCAATTGTGACCATGTATCACATCTCAATAAATACATCAGGTATCATATGTCTCATCCATAGAAGTAAGAATGCTTACTGTTCATTTACTTTGAGAAAGTGCTGAAGGTTAAATGTGACTGTTCCACCTGGAAGTTTTGTTTCTACTGGATTCCATCGGTTCCCAGGGAAATAGACATTTGGTATATGCTTTGCAATCTTTGGTAAATACCAATCATATGTCATCATCTGCACAACAGAAAAAATATACATAGTAACTGTATAGTAAATGTTGTTAACATGCAAGATAATTTATTAGTGACACTGAATCTAAATGAGCACCATAGATAGTGCCAGGTATAGATGTCAGGATAGGGATCCACAGTGCCGAGTTGGTCCCACCTAATATGGCACAGGAAAAACAGAAGTGCAGGAGAATCAGGAATAATCAAGCCAAGCCAAGGTCAAGATACAAGAATAAAGCTTGAATAAAGTTCAAGCAGAGATCAGGTACATAGTTCAGGAACTAAAGGCAGCAGTACAATAGGATAAGACAAACTTGTGGTCAAGCCTATAAACTGGAAACCGGCGCAGGGCTCTGGACAAGGCAATACCAAGGAATAACACACAGAGACTAAAAACAGTTCTTGCATGGGCAAGGGCTATAAGGACAGTGAGGGTATTTAAGGGGAGGGAAGCGCAGACCCATCAATTAGGATTGGGTATGTGTTGCCCTTTAAATGCTGATATGTAGCACATGATACACAGAACTGCACACTGTCGGTGGAGAGGATGATTCCCAACGTGTGCCAACAGCACGGCAGACAAGGTAAGAGGCAACCCTGCCGTGCATCGCGGCACAGCAGGGAGAACAAGAACATGCCCCTGGGTCACTGCCAGGACATAGCGACTTAAGAAGGACCAATACATGTGTGTTGCAAATTACACCTTGCTTAAAATAGATAATTTGAAAAATCTGTAAAAAAAACAAAAAAAAAACGTTTAGGGAATTATTGGTAACCTTTTTTAGTTCTAATAACCCATGTAACAAGGTCACGTAATCAATCAGGATGGGACACCATATGTGGGCAGACCTAGGTCATTTTTGCTACATGGAGATTCTTGAGCAAAAAAAAAAAAACATTACTTTGTGACCAGTACTTTACATTTACTCCGTGTACCTTTTTAGTTTATTTGGCAGACTAAACCTAGCCTAAAAAAACACAACATGGAATGGAGCATTATTTCAATAAGATCGTTATCTATGCATTTGCAGTTACAGGCTCGCTTGTGTGACACATCTAAGTCATTTAATGGGCATACTTGGTGATGCTAAGGTTTCTGCAATCAACTAGAGTTCATGGTCCAATTCCCTTTATGTTTCACTGATGCACTTACACTCAGGCCCAATAAGTTGTTATTTTTAATAGTATGTCATACTGTAGCTGGAATACCTGCTTAAATGAATGTGACCCAATTACTACTATCTTTTATTAGAAATAATAGAGTTGAGAAGTAGATATAGAGTACACCTGACAGGCTATAAGCAATGTTTTGAAGGGACTCAGGGTCAATTCCTATAGATATTTTCCAGGTTATACTTTAACATATATGTTATGCATTCAAACAGTATGCATAGACACGCATACAGATATACAGTTCCACATGTTATTTGTATTATATTAACACATCTTACCTCTTGGTCCACTAGGGCTATGTCAGGACGGAGTCCTTCGCAATAGTGAAGATATCGCAATGAATTGCCCGGCAGATCGCCCCTCAGCAAAAGCAGTGTGTTATTTGGCAACGAAGACAAAATATTCCTTGCAAAGTTATCAACCACATAATTGTTGCTTTGATCACAATATCTAGAGACAAATAGAGCCATCACAAAAAATAAGACCTTCTTTTAACGAGAGCTTGTGTAAGGATATGCATCACAGAATAATACCAAGGACGGTGTACATAGAGTTGGACGTTACCTGTAATTAGCACTAATGTGCAAAGCAGTGACTGCAATAGTAAAAATCCATTCTAAGTAATGGACCAGTTGACTGTAGTTGGTTTTGGTTTTCAAAGAGCCAGTCAACAAGGAAAGCCCAAGGCCAGCCAAAACACAAACGACAATGTTGCTTTGCATCCAAAATCTCTCCACCTACGGTATAAACATTGATGATATAAAGCATTACGACACACATTTTTCTGATATATAATTTGTACATCGGCACGCTTCACTGTCTCCATTGTGCTGGGACCTGATATGATGCGGAAATCAATACACGATAAAAATATTTCCATTAAAGGGGCATTCAAGCCATTATAAGCAGTTGAATGCATTTACATTTTCTGTGGTCTGTTTTGCTAATACATGGGGGGATTCTGCATTGGAAGTACCGTACAGCAACTGCTTAAGCAGCCAATCAGTGGAAAGACATTTCAGCGCATGGAGGAAATTGTTTCTTTGTAGAATCGCTAATATAGCCTTCTATAGTAGGCATGTCGGGGTCAATGTTATGATGTAAAAGGGTAGATACATGAAAGCATGTTTAGGGTGGAACTGACCACTGAAATATTTGTGTACCCATACAAGCAACATGTCCTAAGAGCTAGGTGCTGAACGCTGATGAATATGCTACAAAAACATGTAAAATATTGTAAGTTTAAAACAATTACCGTATTTGCTCGATTATAAGACGAGGTTTTTTTCTGAAAAATACCCCTCGTCTTGTAATCGGGGTCGTCTTCTAATCAGACCTCAAACAGAGGTCTGACTATGAGACTAAGATCCAGATTCCCTGCAGCGCTGCAGGGAATCTGCATCCTCCAATCTGGTAACCTCAGCTGCTACCAGGCGTCTATCAGCAAGCGTGAAAGCGCTGGGCAGCAGCGTACCTTTATCTGCATAGCGTGCTCTCAGCACGGGGGGGCGCCTCCTCCGCGCCGCGATAGCCGACCCACTGCCGGGGAGCAGAGCCGGTTGAGGGAAATCATTGATCTTGGCACGGCACTCCAGAAGCAAGACCCCATTGGACCCGGACGGCACTGTGCCATCACAAAGTCAAAGGCGGATCCGGTAGATTTACCGCTTTAATTCTCTGGAGGAGGCGGGGTCACAGCGCATCATGCTGTAATGCCGTGGGAGCCGCAGTTTACTAAGCGCCTGCTGAGCCATCGCGGTGAGTGAAGTGCTTTAGTTGCTTGAGTGCGTGTCTTGGTTTGGAATTGTGTCTGAGTGGGTATATCAGTGTCTGGGTATGTGTGTCACAGTGGGTATGTAAGTGTCTTGGTATGTAAGTGGGTAAATTAGTGTCTGGGTGTGTAAGTGTCCCCCTATATGCCACTCTGCCTCTAGAAATGCCTTATACCCCCTATATGCCAATCTGTCCCATGATATGCCTTTTAACCCCCCAGAGTGGCATATAGGGGGTTAAAAGGCATATCATGGGCAGAGTGGCATATAGGAGGGTAAAAAGCATATCAGGGAGGCAGAGTGGCATATAGGGGGTATAAGGCATTTCTGGGGGCAGATGTGCATAACTGGGGGGCAGATGTGCATAACTGGGGGGCAGATTGGCAAATTAAAGGACATGAAACAAAAAAATATTTTTCTCAATCATAGCTTTTATTAAATATGAAAAAATAGTTTACATGAATTAATATTTACTAGTAAAACTTTTTTTCCTATAGGGTCGTCTTATAATCAGGCATTTTCTTTTTTTCTTAAATTAATATTCAGATTTTGGGGGGTCGTCTTATAATCAGGGTCGTCTTATAATCGAGCAAATACGGTATATTCTAATTCTTAAATTATTGTAATGTCCTTACCACACCCAGGAAAAGTGGTTTGGTGATATCCAAATTTGCCCTCCAGGCAAAGAATAATGAATAACAAAGTAACATTTTGGTGAATAAGCAAACCACGGAAACACTGGAGTCGCTGAAGGAAAGGAAAAAGGAGAAGCAAATATAACATAATGCATATTTCATACACAGATGTTTGCAGTAAAGCTCATAATTCGGAATTCTGGAACTTGTACTAATCTAGACTGAATGGATTTGAAGTATTAATAAAAGCCATATTGTCTGTTTAGACAGAACTCAAGGTGTACTTTCTAACTCAAGAGCTGGCTGATGGTATAACGTAGCCTGTGCTTTCTGTCTACCCGATGAAAGAAATACCTCAATTTTTGCCAACTAAAAATTCCAAATTCAATATAAACTTTTCACACATTGATTAATAAACAAATAGGGAAATGTACTTGATTACCCTTTTCCATTCTCTTTATAGTCACAATTGCTGTACACTTTTGTATACAATAAGATAAACTGTAAAGTTTAATGTACTTCAGAACCTTTCGTCCAGCTCCAATTTTTTAAAAACTTTAGGCTGGTAGATAGCGAAGAGAAACATAGACATGTATGTAATAGTTTACTTTTATCATTCAACAAAATGCAAAGCGAGTGGACAGAAGAAAAAACAACTATATCACACAGATGCTAATAATACTCAATTTATTATGTAGGTTGAAAAACAAACTGAAACAGCAGTGTATGAGGGATAAGATTGGGTGAGGAACAGCCCAACAAAGTGAGATTATTGAAAACAGTTTATTGTCAAAAGTGATACACGATGGCAAGACTGAGCACAGCAACAAGACACAAGGTAGTTATACTGCATTGGCTAGGTCTCCTCTGGGCAGAAATTTAAAGCCAGACAGAGCTTTCCAGATGTCCGAGTTGTTTTGAAGAAGCACAAAGAAACGGGTAATGTTGAGGACCACAGATGTAGTGGTCAGCCAAGTAAACCTCACACATCACGCTTACTTCCCTTTGCAATCGGAAGACGTCCAACAGAGCCATCTGCTCAGCGTTGGCAAAAAACAGTGGGACATTCGTACTGTCTGGAGAAGTGTTTTCAGAAGTGGTCTTCATGGAAGACTTGCGGCCAAAAGGCCATAATTCTGATGTGGAAACAAGGCCAAGCTTGGAACCGGGGTGAAGAGAGGAAAAAATGGCAGCAGGTGCTCTGGACTAATCAAAATTTGAAATATTTGGCAAGAATGAGCATTTGCAGGCAACAGTGAAGCATAGTGGAGGTTCCTTCCAAGTGTGGGGCTGTATTTCTGCAAATGGAGTTGAGAATAAATGGTCTCTCCAATTCTTTGCAGTACATGCAGCTACTTATCCCTCATGCAATACCATCAGGGAAGCATCTGATCGGTCCCAAATTATTTTTCAGCATTACAACGACCCCAAACATACAGCCAAAGTCATCAAGAACTATCTTCCGTGTACAGAAGAACAAGGAGTCCTGGAAGTGATGGTATGGCCCCTATAGAGCCCAGATGTCAACATCATTGAGTCTGTCTGGGATTTCATAAGGAGAGAGAAACAACTGAGGCTGCCTAAATCCACACATGAACTGGGGTTAGTTCTTCAAGATGTTTGCCAAGCTCATTAAACAAAAAAAAACTGTGTGCAAGTATACCTAGAAGAATTAACGCTGTTTTGAAGGGAAAGAGTGGACACACCAAATATTGATCTGGATTTTTTTCTGTTCACTCACTTTGCATTTTCTTAATTGACTTTTTATTATTTCACACCTGACTAAAATGTTTATACGTGCAGTCATATGACATGAGATACATACCTTGATACAAAGCAAAGCAACAGGGCAAGGATGGCAAGACCCTGCGCCAGCAGAGAAATTTCTGTAGCCATATGATTTATTTGAAAACTGTGGGGGGGGGGATACAACATAATGCAACAACATATTAATGCTTTAAAATGTATTATATAATTTACCACATCACTAATATCATGAAAAAATTACATACATACTGTATGTTTAACAAATTAAGTGAAAGTTTGCATACTGCCCACTCCTGTAACCTCAAAATCAGCTTTGGAAAACCATATTAGAGTGGCATGCATTGCTTCTCTATAGTATCTTACATCTTTAAGGTGCGTCGGTTTGCTATTATTATTATTATTATTATTATTACAGGTGATGCAGCCCTGGATGTTACATTGCATTTATGTATTAAACAACAGTACACTTACATTAACATTTCAGCCATATTGGGTCCTGTTTCGGATTTTGCCTAGTAGAAAAAGAACAGAAAAATGTCACAGTGAAAACCATATCCCTAAGGCAAAACAACTAAGTTTGTATATAATACCAACAAATTCTGATATTTGCAACTGATGACCCAGAAATAAGAAACCAGAAGAACTGCAGACCTGTAATTCTGGCAAATATGGGTGAATTCACATGGTGGGGCTCTGCAGGAGGGTTGACATTTCAACTTACAAACTTAATTATGAACTGTGCTGGTCACAAAAAAGACTTGAGTCCAGTTAGTATAGGGAAATCTTGGCAGAAAACAAGAGAGGTGTAAAGATAAACCTGCTCAACAAATGCAACTCATAATTATAACTCATAATTATCACTATTAGAAGCTGTTAATGCATACATATAGGTAGAACTTAAGATCTATTAAATCAGATCTGTCACTTTTGCCAAATCCTACATTTTGACCCATTAAGTTATCCCTTCTTTGTTCTTAAGTTGCTGATCGTTGTTGATTGGTTCAGTTTTTCTAAAGGTGGAGGGGGAGAAAGGAAGGAGGTTCAGGGCAGGAAATTGATTATCTAATTAAAACCCCCAAAACAAAAATAGTGACTAGCAAACAAAAAACACAAGCAAGGCATTTGTCAAAATTATATTTAATTCAAAATTACTCCTAGTGCTAGACCTGTCCATCAGAGCGGAATATTTGGCATACGTAGGGGTTTCTGTCCACTCACTATATGTAGGTAATTAACAGATTACCCGCTTGAAGAGAAAACAACAGATGGAATTTCTGACCGTATTTCTTTCAAAGTTCCACTGAACTTCAAAAGTAACAAAAACTAGAAAAGCTGTTTACCAGACTGAACGTTCCATATTCCTCTCGAAGTAAATGAGTAAAGAATCCTTGAATCGTCGTCTGGTCTCCCCAAGTCCATCGAGCCTGATTGATCCTTGACGAGACAATTAGGTAAAAATACGGTACTAAGCCCATGAGAAAGAATGTTCCCGACTTCAAAACATAGCTCAAAGACAACTCCTGCACAAGAACATAGAGCGTGTTACCAATGACCCAGCAAGCTTCAATAGACTAAAAATATCACTTTTGAGTTTGACACACATTTACAGTTTATAAGAAGTTCCTACAAATACACTCAAATCTTTGGGGATTAGTAAGAAATTGCTTCAAATTGATCTCTTTTGCATGGCAGAGTAGAAATATGAGTGAAGCAAATAATATTAGTATGTACTCCAGAGTATCGTATTCCATGCATCTCTTCCGTTGAAATTACTTCATGATACGGCTAGGTAGAAGGCCTGCGAGGCTGAGATAAACCCCCACGTAAATTATTAAAAACTTGGCTGATGTCGCACTTTCTAAAATATCCGGTAGTCTCTTATCAACAAAATTAGGATAAGATTCCGTGTTTGTGTGTCTTAAGCCCGACAAATAGAATACAAAACTAAGGCAGGAAGCACTTTATAATTTTCAATATAATAATCCTCGGTATAACGTCAATGTCATTTAAACAGTTGTTTTCGTGGATAATACATGACTAAGATACAGATTAGCAGCAATAGCTTTTTGAATTTAAAGGGAAGTATATTTAGAAAAGCAATGCTGTGATATTACGTATGAGATCATGCAAATGCGTGTTTCTCTGTAAAATCATAGGCAATATAACTGTGATTTAGAAATGGTGGTGATACATATGACTTACTGGTCTACTCGGTAGCTGGTTTGGAATAATTAGAAAGCTATTGGACAGCCTAATCCCAACGTTTTCTTCTCTAAAGGTGAGGACAACTGTCCCCAAAATCATCCACAGTGAACATAACAAAGATCAAAGTATGAGTGAGCCAAGAAATATATGGAAAGCCAGGAGGGACAAAGTTTTTTTGAGGCCCTGCATTTTCTAGTTATGACCCTATCTGGTTGTCCAAAGGGAACAGCAAAGATTATTCCCAGAAGCAGCATTATTGTACAGAAAGCAACCGAATAATTCCATCCGCACATGCTGAAAAGGTTTAGGGATTTATATAAAATACAAACCTTTCGTTTGAACTGATGAAAAAGGACCCAGAAAACAATGCAGATAACATATAGGACAACGGTGTGCTGATTGCACAGACTGAGTCCCGACACAAAGGCCCCAATTTGCGAAATCTGAAAAAGAGTGGATTCGACCATTACCTGGGTACACAATGCATATTCATTTTTTTCTCTTAATACAGTCCAGCAAAAAAAACATACACTTCAGTTCAGCAACATGTACATAACTACCTTTTAACATTTTTTTGTATATTATTCTATGCTGTCTCACCATATAGATAGTATCTTGGTTTGCGCAGCCACCAATCATTCCCCCCTACGCTACCCTATGTGCATACATGTAATGGGTCAGGGATTGCTATTCCAGGTAGTTGGAGACGTGAGCTGGGAGATACGCCTACGTCTACTGGGTAATTTAAAAGGAAGAGTTATGACATCATAAACAAATGCTACAATTTTCCAGTAACACATGAGCCAGCTTCAAGGGTTGCTGGCCTAATAGAAACTGGTAACATTATCTTGCTAATTTAGTTCTTATGGTCCACCGTTACTTTTGTCCACTTAATATTGTCAGCATATAAATAAAAAAATATATTGTTACCTTTGATCTTTCCCTAGCATTTTTCCCTTTTCCAAACTCCACGGTGAGAGCCATGAGAAGCGCCACAAACATATTGTTGAGACTAAAAACCTCAGCTGCAATGGACCACTGCCATGTTAGACGGGAAAATGAAAACAACCCTGAAGCAAGGATTCCTGCCGCATATGAGCCAGAAAGCCTGCAAACACAGATAACATAAAATCTCCTTTAGCAACAAAATGGTGTATTTGTTATGCATTTTATATGATAGCAGCGAATATCACAAGCTACTGAGATCCATATAGCAGCTTGGAATGTAGTAGTTCCGCAAAGCTTACCGTGACAATATTAATAAGGAATGTGTAAAATAATAGTAAAGTACGACAGAATATGGAATACCCCTTTACCTATGGCATGCCACTAAAAGAGGTACAAATTAACATTTTAAGCTTAAAAAACGTGAAATCACAATGAAATTCAGGTGTTGTTCAAAAACCGGAGGACAAGGAAACAGCAAATCCTAAGAAGGGATAAAAAAATAAGAATAAAATTAACCGGACCCGGAGACTGCTTTAGATTAAGACGGCATCACATAACGTTGGCTTCCTTGCACATAACATAACCATCCCAATCATGAAGAGTTGTAGTGTGGGACCCGATGGGAATCATATCAGTTGGGGGTTATCATACAGTTGACAAATTCTCACAGTATACAAAGAACAAAAAAGAAATGTAAGAGAGGGGAACTCTAGCGCTTTCCGATGATAATAGGTGCTGCCCTACGAAATAAAGCTTGGTTGTATTTATTTTAAAAATAATCAAATAAAAAACTCAATTGCCTCTGCTCATTTAACCCTGAGAAAATGGATATCATGTAACATTAAGAATAAACGTGATAAAGCATATATTACATTTAGCTAAGATTTACCTAAAATAAAAATGTCCAGAGCGCTACACATATTACTATTATTTGTAGACCTATTATGTGTGCCTAAAAGCCATGTGGTGAGTGTGCTTAATTTCTTCCATAGTACTCCACTTGATGCTTAATGTGGCACTATGACTCCTCTCGAGGGTGCAGCTATTAACACTGGTACATCTCAGGACTGGTTCCCTGCCAGCGTTCACTTTCTTTGGTTACCTATGTACAAGGCGGATTCAACATACAAAAGGGGAACAAAACAAAGCAATGTCTATTAGCTACTGCATACAATATGATTACCAGTCAAAGGAAGCATTCAAGCAGGCTTTCTTTGGAGTGAAAAAAAATATATACAGGGAGACAAAGAAACTGTTCATAAATATCCCGGAAAAAAAAAAAAAATCATTAGAGAGAATCTATAGTTAAAAAAGAAAATGGTGATTTGTACTTTTAACCCCTTCAATGTTAAGGGTCTGGCCTTCGCTTTGTAAACAAAAATATATCTAAACCAAGACAAGGTTAGAATTACTGTCAATGAAGAGTTGTTTTATTTATTTATACCTGCATCGAGGCATCAAACACTGATAGTTCATTATATACGGTATATACTGTAAACATAATACATTTTGCACAACATTATTTATTTTATATTTATGTATTATTATTTATGTATTTATTTGTATATATTTATATTATATGAATTATATGAATTTCTTGGAAATATATTAAAATCACAATATTTTGGAAAGTAGCCTGTTTTGGCTTAATAGTGTCATACATATATGGTACCAGTACAGAGCAGAACAATATAGACAGATGATTATTTATATATATATATATATATATATATATATATATATATATATATATATATATATATATATATATATATATATATATATATATATACACACACTTTACTTATTACACTAAAATAATTGTTTTGTGGCCAATTTCCTATAGCTTTTAATGTCCCTTTAAATACCCTAATTAAAGTATTCATTCATACAAATTGCTCCAGCCACACAGCACCCGGCTCTGCACGATTAAGAGATAGACTTCTGACTCCACTATTGTTCAGTACAATAAATGGACAATAATTTACACTCATGTAGAACACATTTTAACCCAGATAAATTTGGGATTCCACTAAAATGTAGGTACAAATTTGACTCACTCTCCATGCTACAAAACATGTGTGCTACTTGCTTTTCTAACTACAATTTCATTTTAACATTCTAAATATTGAATTAAAAAACAGAAATACATGGGTCTGTTGGTACTTATTTTTACATTAAAGAAGGAATGGGTCTAAGAATAATTAAACAATAAACAAGACCGGGGATTTAATTTCCTTCTACTGCATGTATCTAACAGAATATAGGCATCCAGTGGGGTATTAAATGTATGCCGTTTCTCAAAAAGGAAAATTAAGATAAGAGGTCATAAATCACACCGCTATTGTTTATTACATCTGAAAGCTCATGCTGTTACAATTAAGGCAACGTGTTTGTGTATACCGCTTAGGAAAAATCCAACTCCCTCTTTCCGAAAAGCTTTGCGATAATCTGGAAAAGCACCGTATATTCTTAAAGTATTCTACTTAATTTCTGTAATTAATTACTCAAATCAGTATTTGTAATTTAGCATTTGTGTCCACCTACTCCCATTCCCATTAACGGTAAACTGGAGGTTGGACCCATTCTGCGCACAAGTAGCAGTGCCAAACTCAATCCATACATCATCCCTCCCATAAGGACCAGGAGGGGAGACCGCCAATGGACCAGTCTTGGGATGTTTCTAGTTATGTTTATAATGCATAATTATATTCTGACACGAGTCGCTCCTACTTGAGTTCTCATCCAAATCACTAAAATCATGGATGGCATTAACCTTTATAGGAGCTCAGATTGGGAAGTGTCATATCTGCTAATGAAAACATAACAATACATAATGCATAAACGCGCTATTGCTGAATTTTTTTAAAAAAAATCTTTAATAAATACATGAAAATGTTTGATTTAGCTAGCAAACACCAGCCCCCTTTCGAAATGGAATAGTAATTCTCCTGAGTGGCTGTTAAACAATACAGTTTATGAACTTTGTAAAAGAGCTAGTAAATACACCCATTACAAATTAGACATACGTGTACAGTAAAAGTAAAGTGCTAATGTATGTCAAAGTATTATTACTTCTTACATATATTTAAGGCATATGACAAGACGAGAATTGACAGACTAAGACAAACCAATACATTAGGTAGAGGGGACTCGGCTCAAAAGCTTACAATCTTGAGGGAATGAGGTGAGGACAAACATAAGCAATAGAGAAAGGTGAGAGGTAGTGTGGGGGGTTGTACTGGTGATAGGGAGGTTCTAGCAACTAAGCTGGTACGGCTTCTCTGAAGAAGTGGCTTTTGAGATTTTTCTTGACTGTTGGGAGGGTGAAAGCTGAAGGTTCAGTTCCAGAGATATGGGGCAGCCAGAGTGAAGTCTTGTAGATGGGAAAAGGAAGCTGCGATAAGTGAGGAGGAGATCCTTAGCCCGTGGGAAAAACAAAGATCGAGTAGGGATGTAATTTTTTTATATCTATGGAGGAGCAATGTTATGGAGGGCCTAATATGTTACAAATAATTTAAAATGTAAGGAAGATAAGCCTAGCAGCAGCATTTAAGACACACTGCAGTGGAGAGAGTTGAGACAGTGAATGCCAACCAGAAGAGTGTTGCAGTAGTCAAGACGGGAAATAAGGGAATTAACTAGTTTTTGTGGATTCTTGGTTGAGGAATGGGCGGATACGAGAGATGTTTTTTAGGTGCAACCGGCAGGATCTGGCGAGGGACTCAATATGAGGGATGAAGGAGAGGTTAGAGTCAAGGATGACCCCCAAGGCCTAGTTAGTAGGAGAGACATGTTGTTAATGGTAATAACAATAACTAATAACAATATAATTAATAATAATAATAAAGTAAATAAATTACAAATTTAATCAACCAATAAGAAGCACCTAAAAAATAACCACAAATGCATCTGTGCTACTTTCAGGTTTGTAAACCCATTCCTCATCTGCGCTAAACACTTTGTTGTTGTCATACCCAACTTTTTTATTAAATGGAGGACTACTAAAAATAACAGGTGATATCAGTGATAACATGATTAGAAAAGAATGTGAACATACAGGCTGGACTGATATCTGCCAGTATGAATAGTTGGATCCTACCTGTCACAGTGAAACTCATTGTCAAGTAGGGCATAGTCCACGCTAAAGATTTGTATATGTTGTATGTTGACAAAAGTTTATTGAAATGCATTCATTGTAAACATTTTCTAACAAGTTCTCCCAACAGTACAAATATATTTCTGAAAAAGTACAAAAAAAAAAAAATATATATATATACACCGGTACTCTAAATTATAGGTATCAGCACCAATAAGAATGGCATTATAATGCTCAGGTTCAAGCAGGTAATCCTTAGTAGACAGAAACGGTCCCGGTGAAACTATGAACTCTTCAACCACTTTTCTCACCCTACAACAAAATGTTTGAGATACCAAGTAAATATAATAGTGGTTTGGGAACAGCCAACTGTTGCGTTTCGGAGAAACTGTAATAGAATTTTTGGATCATAGCTATGAAGTGCACCCAGTTGTCTATTATGGAGGGGTTATGTTTGTGCTCTTCCAGTACCAGTAATCTGCAAGTAATCTCTGTTGACACTGATAATGCAGCCAACGATAATCAACTGTCTGTTACTTTTCACTTAATATCAACTAAGAAGAAGGTTAAAGTGTGAACAACAACAATAAGGTGTCTCCGACTCAGAAAGGAACCACCTAACACTCACTACTATTGAAAGTTCCTTCATAGTAAGGGACAGCACACCCATCACAGATTGTGTTAAAATGCACAGGGTTCTTAAAGCCTTGAGAACTGCTACCCACCATCAGTTTATAAGGAAATCATATATTTGCATGGCTGGCTAACACCTAATAATTGTGTTATGATTCCTTTACCTTTTTTAGTTCTACCCAAGAAAGAACTCAATGTTCAAGAAGTGATATCCATTCACCGAACAAATAAAAGTTAGCCATTACTAAAATTCTTTATCCAGTTCATTTATTTTCTTAGCTGATCCCAGGAGCTACTGAAGAAACTTGTCAGATATTTAATCAACTATGTTAAACACATCTTATCTATCCCTTTTAGCTAGTTACCATACATAAACTACCATTATGTTATAGATCCAACTTGGAGAAATAACATATGCATACAACAGTGTGGACAACCGAGTGGGGAGGGTTGACTTGTATTTATTGATGAAGATTACGCATTAACAATAATACACAGAAATATAATACGGTCGGGCCATTTAAACATGCATGGGGCATTTGGCTCCTGAATCTAAGGCCATACCAAGGTCTGAGATCTTTACAGCAGGGGAAATTGCCAGAATAGATGGTTATTGTCTGCCATCAAATCCTATGTTTCTATGACATTTAAACTTGTTCTTTTGCATGTTATAAAAATAAAATTAAAAAAGGCAAAAGGCAGAATTTTTTACATTGTACATTCAGGACATCATAGGTTTCCTTATGGCCCATGGGTACTTGGATAAAAGCCATACCGAGTTCCTAAAAGGAATGCAAACACAAACTGATAAAGACATCCAATATAAGCTCACACCACAAAAATGAGTATGGCACTGGGCAAGGAAATATAGCCCAAAATATGTTTTTGGTTTTAAGTGTTAATACTGGCTTCTATCCAAATAAACAAGGAGCAACCGTCTACACTATTCAACGTCATCTGAACAATTGGTTACTCAGTACATACAGTATATGCTCCATCCATGCTCACACAATGGGTGGATTGAATATTATCTTTTCTAGAAAATAAAATCAGCCTCAATGCTTTATAATATCGGAATATTGCCTACTCCCCTTAAGCCATAATATTATTTCAATTACAACATTCCTTTTA
Organism: Spea bombifrons; assembly: GCF_027358695.1. Classification (NCBI taxonomy): domain Eukaryota; kingdom Metazoa; phylum Chordata; class Amphibia; order Anura; family Pelobatidae; genus Spea; species Spea bombifrons. Next base: position 38,307,227 of record NC_071095.1, on the reverse strand, counting down.
AACAGTAACAAAATAGGTTGAAAACCATGGCTGAAAAAAATATATAGAAAACTGTCATTTTTACCCTTTGGGTCAGATTTACAACCACAAACAGCATAGCAAATTCTGAATTAGCCTAGAGAAATAATGTTATTTATATAGTAGTAATTAAAAAAAAATCTTTTCAGAAATGTGTGCATTTACATCCATTACCACGATAAATAATGTGCAGTTCCAGCAGCAAAAAACTCTGCAGGGAACGGATTTAGCAATTTAAATGTTTTATAAGTTTTTGTAATTGAGGAAACTTTTGATAATCTGACATTTCTTAAAACCACTTATTAGAAATTATGCAGCACAGTGGCTGTGGAAATATGAGCTCACTTCACAATTATAAAGTCAGGCTGTGTAGCCCTGTTCTATTGTATGAACTGGCATAAACCCCATGGCGGACTATCAGCTAACTGGCAGGCAGGGGGCTGTGCTATTCAGACTGAAAGATACAAGCTTCAGGGCAAAAACCTGGCAGCTCCCATCTGACCCTACAATCCCCTACTGATGACAGCTCCAAGCTCCATAGCAAATTAGGCCCTCTCATATTACAATTGGAGAAGACAGATTCCATTAGCAGTATCTGAAATTGAGTGGAGAGCTGTGCCGTTATCAGACTTGACTCATAAGCACTGCTATTAATCACGGCCATGATAGCATTTATACATTTCAGCTATCTGCATCCACTGTGATATTCTGCTACAAAGGGTTGATGGGACTTAGGAAACCGAACAATGGAGCTTTTCGGGAAAAGCAGAGTAAATCAAGAAAGTCTATGACTTCCGCACATTCTGAAGGGATTGCGGTTTACATAAATTTTCTCCCAATTGGAGACTGAGCTCTTCCTCATCTTACACATGGGATTTAGTTGTCACTCAATGGTAACAGCTGTGAAAAGGTGAAGCGGCCCACCGCTCGGAATATTGCCTTTCCTTTTAAAGCAATTAACCCATGAGCAGGAGGATACCTGGTGATATCAAAGGGATTAGGCTAGGCACTGCTTTATTAACATTTTCTTGAACTAATTTTAACTCCAGCTAGCTGTCAAAAAAGACTTCCTATTTCTAAAGAGTTTGTATACTATTTTTTTTTTCATTTGTCAAAGTGAAGTCTTGCTATCAGCATGCAGAGTTGAATTTAAAATATTATGCAAATGAACCAAGCTTTTAATGCATTCAAAAGAATAATTGCAAACTTAATACAGACAGGATAAAAATGATTAGTCACATTGAAACTGAAGATATTCTTCTTAACAAGTTATTATTTATAAGCATAATTTCTGCAAATATGTTACTGCTATTAACCTGTTATTATTAAGAGGTGTTTTATTAAAAAAAACAAAACATTAACTTATTTTATGTCGTATGCCAAACTAAAGGTGCAATTGTCCCTAATCTGCTGAATTTAATAATTTTATAACTAAATGTAGCATTTGAAACATCATTCTTAGTATTGTCGAATGCCCAAATCCTTCACTAGAAATGATTCCTTAATTAAGTCAATTTTGTTATTGATTTATAATTTATCTTGATGCCATGTGAAAAACCTTGATTTATATGCTATTTTTGTAATTGAAGGCTCATAGAAAGAACAGAATGACAGATATGCTAACGTTTATTTGCCTACATACATACTACAGAGTGCAATTAATGTTTTGTGTAAATGGAACAGCACCCTTAATTAAGACCTATATTATAAATCCAATTAATATTCATACGCGCCAATAAAACCACCAATAACATTGTTATTTAAGAGAAACACAGGTTGATGTTAGCAACTACATATTCTCAAAAGAAAAACCACTCTTTTTCACATTGCTTTTACTGGAGTTCATTACTTTAAGTTTATTGTTGATAAAATGAATGTAAGTTTTTCTGTTTATCCCCTACAAATACTATTATATAGGATTACGAGAGAAACACGTAGAAAATAGTAAAAATGTGTTTAATTTTAAAAAAAATCAACATTATTATACAATATTTATTAGGACTGCTCCATAGAACACATTTTTTTTTTTGGTTTGTTTTCCAATCAAGAAAAAATATTATGCTATATGTAAACAGTAAAAAATAAAGATCAAATCAAGAAATGCCAATCAACTAGATTAAAAAATAGTGATACTTGATAATATGTTTCTAGGTGAAATATATTGCCTTGTATATTAATGCATTTAAATGTAACACTTTGAAATATTAAACCTTTGCCACTGATTGTAACATTAAGGATTAACCTAATATAGACAGTATCAAATATATAAAATTAACAATAAAAAACTGTTGCTTATAATATATATATACAGAAGGATTATCTGTTTGATGCAAACAACCCTTTAAAGGCTACAAAACTGTAGGATAGATACCTATTTTGCTACGGTGAAGCAACAAACATCTGTTAGAAGCCGGTTGCCGTACCATATGATAAAACAATTTTTTTATAATCCTTCACTGTAAGGTCTAAAGCAAACGTGCCCACTGGTGCATTTATGTTCACAGTAAAAAAGGTTCCAGGGGTTAAGTTCAGGTCACAAGACAAATTAAATTGTAACAACTCAGCTGACATTGTATAATGTCTTCTTCCACTCAATCAATAGGGCACCGTTAGCACTATTACCATAGAGATGGCTTGTTCTTTACCGAGGGCTGTGTTTTGTTTGACAAGACTGATTTGCCACTTGAACTGTGATGTTCCCTAAGGACATGTACTTCATCAATTATTTGTATTCTGCATATTAAAACATTTTCATATTTAAATCTGCGGGCTACATAGCGTGCTCAATTGTTGGTAGATTAGACAAAAGAAGGGCTTTCAGATTTGGCAAATTACCGCAGATTTGAACAGAACGCTTAAGAGCAATTTCAGTTTCACACAAATATTTCTATGGTTGCAAGAAAATATAAAGCTTGTGATTTTTTCTTTACCGAGACATGATGGTATATTCAGAAATGTGTTTTTCTGTATAATTTCAATAGCGTTTATTATACACAAAAAAAGTATTTATATTGTACACAGCGTTTACATATAAACGCATAACACCAGTATGTATATCAGGAGGATCACCCCAATATATTATTCTGAAATGAATACATCTGATATAGCACTTATGCGGTACACATTTTGATATAAGCTATGCCCTACTTTGTGCAGCGTGAAGGAATTAGAAATTGTTTGTATCTTGCACAATAATCCTCTCAAATACGGGTCAGACGAAGGTTAGGAGTCTGAAAAAATGTTCACATCAAAGCAAAGCAAGGTTAACAAAATCCCAGGAACATGTGATTCAAGTTGTTTTCTTTTTGTGATGGTTAGCGATCAAGAAAAAAAAGGGGGGGGATAAAATATGTACTTTTGCTTGTAGAAAGTGCACCAGCCCTGTTTGACGGAAGTCGATGATGGCCTACACCTCGACTGACATTCCTGTGACACACAACTTTCTCGAAGGACATTGCACAAACATAGCTTGAGATATACCAGTACACAAACAAAATACAAACACAAAAACAGAAAAATATTTTATCATTGCCTTCATAAATCCATAAATCCGTCACTCCCTGAACATAATGAAAACCCTACAGCTCTCCGACACTGAACGTTGGATTCAATTAAATCCACCCTATTAACATTATAATTGTTTACCTACAAAGTTTTACATGTAATGGGATGATGTGTATAGACACATATTGATAATTCCCAAATCTTATCACTATGACCCCTTGTGTCATGTTTTTTTTTTAATCTACAGGACTGTGGGGTGGGTCAGTTTATTGCACTCATTACTACCAGCTGTGGCCCCTCTGCTCAGGAAGAGCCCAGGTGAACAGGTTCAGACCAAAAAATCCTTCCCCTGTCTAGCTAAAAACAGTAAATTAAAGCTGGCGTACCTTACATTTTTATATAGCTAAGGAATCACAGATCACAGGAAATACAGGAAGCACATATAAATTTGGGTTTTTTCAATAAAAAAAAAGTCATCCCGCTCTTTCCATATTAAGTTACCCATTCCGAGTATTCAGCTACTATTTTATCACCTCTTGCCTCTCCTCATTTTCTATACTCCTTTTCCAATCCCACAGCCCACATTTCCTTTCCTCTTTTTCAATTTCTCTATATTTTTTCACTTTCATGCCTTCTTTTTTTAAAGGAACTTGCACGTCTTCCATGGCTCCCCAAGCCCACCCAACAGCTATTGCTTTTACGATGCCCAACATACATATAGCACTGATGGAATATAGACGCTAAAGACAAATGGGTTTCTATTACGCATGTGAAGCTTGTGATGGTAGCAAGGAGCATCATCAGTCAACAGAACTCTTCTGAGACAGTTTGATATGACCAACAGAAAATGGCTAAGTAAAAACTGGGTGTATTTTCAATTTAAGGACCAGTGATAGGATGTCGTCTATACTGAATGTACTAAAATTCTATTGGGCCAATATAGTGTTATACAGATGAGTAATGTTTAATGCCAAAGGACAAACCCCAAAACTGTGTACATGAAGAACACAGTTGTCTGCACAAATTCTAATCTGCAACACTGTAAACCTCTACCAGCCTTCTAGTGTTAGGCTAGACACCTTTTTAACATTTTATTTATATTTACATGGTTAACAGAGATGAACTCTCTAAATAACATCTAATAAAATGACTTTTATGGTTCAATAGCAGCCAAATTTACAAAATATTTATTTGGAGAAGTACGCATTTCGGTTGATGAAAATTTCTGGTGCGCTTTTTAGTTATCCATCAGTAGAAGGCATTCTTATTTTACTGGGTGGTCAGGTTCAGATGAAGTTTAAAACAAAAGTTCACAGAGATCTACTTTCATGGGTCAGAAACGGTACACATCAAAAAGACCATGAAAAAGCAGTCACCTTAGCTCACAGGTCTGCTCTGCAAAAAAGTTGATACCATCAAAGCCAAAATCTCAATTATAAAGCTTGGCTGATGTAGCCGAAAGAGCATCTTCATCTTCATTTCATAATTTTTTTAACTAGATGTGGCAATTGTATTTTTTTTGTTCGGTTCTGCAGTATATGGAAATGTGTGGGAGTCAAATTATGCATACATAGCAGCATGCAGAAGTCTAATCTGTCTTCGTACAACAATATAAATACAACTGAGTCATATAGCAGAATATTAGTCTTTGAAATGAGACTAATTTATTAAACCTCATTATGTACTCGGTTTGCAGGGGCGAAAACATCAACAATTAAACATAATTATACTTTATGAAGGTATTTACTCGAAAAAGAACGTATGTTTGGGCCACAAAACCATGTGAAGAAAATATAGGTTTTAAGGAAAAGTAATTACATTTTTTTGCAGGCATCGTCAGTGAGGCAAATATTGCTAACGTGCCACCAAGCCAGGAGCAGAGTAGCTTGATAGAGTTTCACCCAAAAATAATATACAGAGGAAGACGATGGATAGAATGAATCCAAAGGAACAGTCAGAGCTAGAAACAAATATATATGACTGTTCCTATAACTTACATTTTACAATGTTTTTGTCATTTAGTCATTTCAGGGCTTACATTGAGTTGGTTTTTAGCAGCCACAATGAGAAACAAAACTTTTTCATTTTGTTCTGGCAACTAGGATTTTTCCGGCAATCACAGATGCAAACACACATACTTGTATTATATGCTTGCATCTGGAGTGCTGGACAAACCCTATTGCCAAAGAGCTATGGCTCTCAATACATTGCTCCTGGCGTGTAACTTTTGTAGTACTTGGCTGTAACTGCATCGACCAGTATGCATGGATGCTCGGGCAGCCCGTTACCGCTGTAGTGCGTGTGAGATTTCCTTATCATGAACTAAACGCATCATAAAACCATACATGGAAATCAACCGCAAACAATACAAGATGAAGTAAAAGAAAGCTACCTGGATGTTGTGTGAAACAAGAGAGATGATGCAATTGCTCCAAAAAGACCACACAGAAGATTCACACGGTAGGCGATACTACCCCATGGTACAAATATCATGACCAATTTGGCCAGCAAGGTAAACAGAGGGTAACCAGGAGGGTGGGCAACCTAGCAAAAAAGGATAAAAAGAACCATCAAGTTACAACAAGGGCGATGATGCAATATTTTGTAATACAATAAAAAGTTGGATAGTTCATACATTCAACATTGGGTGGGCTGGTCAATGTTTCATCTTGTCTAGCTGTCTAGGAGTCTCCTGTATTAGCTAGTAAACACTGGCATTAATTGTCAACACCTTTACAGCTCTATTAGATAAAAATAATCTCCCGATATATATTGTCTGTGTTGACGGCATCACAGGAGGAAGAGGAGGCTACGGTATCAGCCTCCTACTAGAACGTGGGATGAAAGGTGGGCTTTAGATGGACTTCAGGTGATTAATGATCAAACATCAAGATATATATTCAAAGCATTGTGGTATATCATACAGAAAAGTAATTCTTATAAACAACATGTAATTTGCTTACATTTACGGGTTGTTTTTTTAAAAATAGCTGAACAGCCTATGTTGGCGTGAAGAGCTTCTGAATTTTTGAACTTTGGAGACTTTAAAAACTAGAGTCCTCGTTCCATCTTTATAAAAGTTTGTAAAAATCTAGTTTACTGAAAAGGCCCATTGTCTACAAACCAATATTGAGTAATGTGAAGACCACACTGCCTTCAGATTAGCGCTGCGCAAGCAGCCTTGTCGATTTAGCTAAACGGATCATGCCACCATAATAAAGTTTATTAAATAAAACTTGTTAAAAACTGTTAACACGATTTATTTCATTCTCCCAAGCTTAGACTAAAAAAAAAAAAAGGTTCATAATAAGACATTCCACTTTATGTACAGTAAATGCTCTGCTTTATAATTTGGTTTAATTGGATTTAAAATTTAAAGTAAATTGTCACATACTGTACTTATAAGTTAGTAAAACTGAGGTTTGAAAATAAATTAATCTACTTTGCTCCATGCTTAATTAAACTTGCCTAATTCCTAAAACTGTTAATGAGAGCATTGATTAAACAATAAAATGAATACTTACTCCAAGCTCATAGGCGGCTGTGATCAGCTCCCCTGTGAAAAAATAATGTAAAACCAATAATTACCATTAGGGAATGACCCTCCTCCAAAGTTTTCCAAATTCAAAAGGCTTGCACTGGGATTTTGCATTAATTTCACTCGATAAAAATAAATCTACTGAGATTTAGCAGCATGAAATTCTCAAAGAAAGTCCGCCCACTTCAGATTTCATTTAGCAAAGTAATTATTAAAAATAAGGTGTATTTTATTTACATTTCCACTGAAGAAAATGTAAAACGGCAAGAAAAAGCCAAGATTCTCGGTTTATACATATACACTAACAAACACACAAATAATACCTGCGAGATAAAGTATAGATTGGTTATTTATACTTATATTTATATATATTGATATATCCTTTTTTCCAGGAAAAAAAATAAAATAGTATATTCATCACATTCTATTTTATAGAAAAATACTGTACATTTATATAAATGTAGAATAATCTTGTGCATGATTCCTAATGCTGTTAATTTTAATAAATACATAATTTAAATATTAAACTTATTTTATTTCACTTGGATATTTAGCTATTTTTAACTCAGACACAAAAAAAAACAAAAAAATAAAGCAGTTTACATATTAAGGTAATTTATAACCATGTAATCCTTCAATTGTGCTCACCCAAATTATACATCTTTTTGTATTCTATGCAGCTTTCTTTTAATTGTAATATTCATGTATACAACCCACAATTCTGTATGTAAAAAATAATAATAATAAAAATTGAATGCCAATGTTTGTTTTTGTATACAATAATTGTAGCTGCTACTTGTTTACTTGCCCCGAATACAGGAATATCTCACATGGCTATTGTTATTTCAGCTATTTTTGGCAAATGTTTAATATGCCTGTTTTTCCCCCCTAATTTCTAATCAGATACAAATGCCCCAAAATGTACGCAGCTACTTCTCCAAATATACACACACTTATATTATATTTTATTAATACAGCGCCAACAATTTACGCAGCACTTCTTACACTACATATATTTAAAGGGTATGATGAAACTAAAATCGACAGACTAAGACAAGCCGATACATTAGGTAGAGAGGGTCCTCGCCAGCTTAAACACATACATACTCGTGTATATTTATATATATATTTTATAAAGCTTTAATGATGGAAGGGATAAAGGGCAATCAACTAATTACAATGTGACAAAACATTGTGTGCAAGAGGAACAACAAGAAAACAAGGTGCTCTGCGTAAATATATACTTTTTTTTTTAAGGCGGTCCAAACCTTATGAGCTTACATTTAGTTGTGATATTGGAGCATTACAAAGCAAATTACAGCTCATGGAGTGATTGCTGAGAACATCGTGATTTGAACCTGTTGTACAGACAGAACAGTAGCGCAGGCACTAATTACCCATAAGCCTGGGAGGTAACTGCAGCAACACCAGACTCTTAATGTAAGCAAACAATGCACCGGCAACAATTTTCTCTGAGGGCTCTTTCCAGGTAACGTATTTCCAGGCAATGGTAATTATGAATTATTGAAATAAATGTAATGTTAATCATTACCACTGAAAACACAAAGGTGTCTCAGCCTTTTATACTCGGTGAATATTGACATACAGTAATATTTTTTTACAATATTAAAGCTGTTATATTCACTGTCATTTGCTGCAAATCAGTCACGCTGTATACAACAAAGCTCCGTCCGAAGAAGAGGAAAGTGAACGGGAAGTTCATAAACTCCATGTGAAGTCACTGGATATTGCTTTTGAGATAAAAGTAACATTTGGTATTTAAATCTTATTACAGTCTGTGAGGAGACTCAACGTTCTTTGAATTGTCCCACTGGTCAGGGAACGTGTTCTTTTAAAATGTCTCCGCTGGTACTTAACAGTCACAGTTTAATAGGCAATTATTATAACACACAAAGCATAAGAGAAATTTCACTTTTTTACTTTTAAGAGTGGATTTATAAAAAAAAAAAATCTAATACATGATATATATATAAATAAACATATATAATTAAATATTGTAATTACATTTTTTTTAATTACAAGCTCCCTTTAGCATTGAAAACTATGTTTTTTTTATATATTTTTTATACATACACACACACGTTACGCATACGTATAACATATACTGTATTTGCTCGGTTATAAGAAGAACCCCCCCCCCAATTTGAATATTTAGGAAAAAAGAAAAAGCCTGAATATAAGATTACCCTATAGGAAGAAAGTTTTACTAGTAAATATTAATTCACATGTTAACTGTTATTATTTTTTAATAAAACTATGATTGAGAAAAATTCATTTTTCAGCATACTGTTCAGACGCCCCTGTGCAAGTGTGGAAAGCCCTGCCATTGCATTCAATGGGATCGCTTTGCTGCCACAGTAAAGTGTCCCTTTAACATATATACCGTATTTTGCTCAAATATAAGACGAATACCTAAAATGCCAGAGAGGATGATTCTCCGCAGCGCTGCAGGGGACCTGGGTCCTCCTCTCTGGCAGCCGGTGAACGCCTGCGCGATGCGTGTAGACAACCTCTGCTGCTGCCAGACGCTTCCGCTGGGGCTTCTATGACAGAGCACCATAAGGTCATGTCACGCCGGCGCTCGGTCATAGAAGCCCCAGTGGAAGTGCCGGGCAGAAGTGGAGGTTGTCTGCACATCGCGCAGCCATTCACCGGCTGCCAGAGAGGAGGATCCAGGCCTGTGACACAGAAGCATGCACTCATAGGTTGTTGCTGTAGAAACTAAAAAAGCTTGTGTGGTTTTTATGTGATTAAATAGAAAAGAATCTAATGATAGATCTATAAATATTTATTAGCTTATTATTATCGTGTAGAGGCTATTTTTCAATGTACAAGATCCATAGATTTGCAACATCTCAGCGTTGAGTTCATATTCATTAGCCAAGCTTAGTGGAACACTGAATACCCCACTGCAATATTCCATACGCAAATGCATTAATATTTTGAACCATTAAATGCCATTAAGATGGACAAGATATTTCCAGAAAAAACAATGGTTTATATTGATTGTTCACATCCAGCATTTGATAGGTTGAAAGTTCTTGACAGAAGAGTAATGGCAGGCCCTGACTAGCCATCGGGCACACTGGGCAAATGGCAAAGGAGCGCCAGCTTACAAAACCACTCTGAGTGGCCAGTGGCTGGATAGGCCTGACTGTATGCTAGGTGACCATAAAAAACGTGCAGCTGTGCATAACCAGCCGTTGGCCGCATGCTGTAGAGTTTGTGGCTCTGTTGGCCACAGAGAACCACCCCAGCAAAATGTCCTGCAGAAGATGTGTTCGGCCAACAAACAAGTCCCCGCATGTGATGAACTCACCTCTAGTCAACTCCAGCACGGGCTCTAATGAAGGCTGCATACTGGAGTCTGTTCAGTGAGCAGGTGTAAAGTCCTCCCATTGATTGGAATGGGAGAACGTCCTGTCACTGATTAGCAGCTTGAAGCTGTCAATCAGTGGCAGGAAAGTGCTTCTACTCATTACAATGGGAATACTTTCCTGCCACTGATTGGCAGTTTCAAGCAGCAACAACAAATGTCATATCATGGAAGCAGAGGACAGCTTTTGCAGCATGGCTACAACTTCCGTGTGAGGTAAGTGCTTAATTTTTTAGTTTTTTTATTTAATTTTGGAAGAATTTCCTTGGTTTGGGCACCAGGAGAAAACTCTTATTTTTATTGAAGAGACATTTCAATTCTTCTTTATGCTGTATGAACTTGTGTTATAAAGGATTCACGTTGAGCTTACTGAAATAAGGCATGCCCCTCCTTCCCCCCAGACAGAACCCCATTCCCACCAACATCTTTAACTATGCAATAAAACCTTTCAATAAAGCCATGCTACTTGTTCATTTACCTGAGTCCCCACCAGGTACGGATGGATGCAATGTTTTAAGATATACTGCAGAAACACACGTGAATACAGCGAGACTGAAAAGTCCAGGAGAGTGGATGGCTCGCTCGCCAGATGTTTTGCAGAAGGTAACATCAGGTTCCATAGACTTTGTTTTTCCAGTGGCCATTGCGAGTTACACTAACCAAGGTCGACCTTCCTGCTACACCGAGACCACTAGAACAAACAGTGGGAAACGTATTTACCTTTAGACAATACAAAATAAGCATAATCACTCATACGAATACCAAGTGACATAATTGCTTTCGATAACTGTAAAATACAAATGTTTCCTTAACTCCCAAGTGTCCCTGTTTAGGAGGGGCAGTCGCTCTTTGGGACCATAACCCATTTGTTCCTCGTTCTAGCCTTGTTGTCCCTCAAGAGCACAAGTAAATGTACACTATGAGCAATGTTGGTCTTGCACCGTTTTCTACAGATCCTGATGTCACAATAACGTATATAGAAACAACACAATGCATTTAGAAATTGATTTGTTTAAATAAAGCACATTCTTCATCTATTATATACAAGGCATTTACAAAGTTACAAAGTCTCAATAAAGCCTTTACCAAACTTCTAACCACACCCCTTGAAACAAAGGTATCTCCTATTTGAAATGCTTGCTGGTGTGCAGTTCTTTGTTAAAAAAAAATACTGTTCTTCCTGCAGCTACACGGTTAACCAGCTCGTTGGTTAAAGCAGCCTTCAGATGGAGACATGGCTGCAATAAATACACTACAATCACAAGCAGAGGAGACTTACAGCATCAGTACAATAACAGAGCTCTTTCTGTCACATGACTCCACTCTCCATGCTTCCTGTAGGTCACATGATCTGTTGTCTGGGATGCAGCGTCTGTTCCTCCTACTGCTTGTGACTTTACGGTGTCCTCAGAGGACCAATATTCCTGCAGCTTGTACAGCTCACCTCTCATAGATCGTGGGAAATGATGGAACTAATTGTTAATGTACTCTTCCAAGGGAAACCTGGAATCAAAGTGCGATATGAGCAGCCTGCACACAACAAGAGAGGCTGCTTATGTCTTTTAAATATGGATAACACACGTATTAATTTAACTAAGATTTAAACATATTTTCTTTATTTTAATAACTACTAAGGAGTACAAATCTGAGATTGATAAAAAAAAAATAATAATTCATATATTCATATATACATAAGTGTGTATAGGTCACATATATATAGGTTTGATAATTGTAGGTGAATATTTCCCAAATAACACAATGATATTGTTAGAAGAGCTGCATATGTCTGAAATGAGTGATATGAATAGATAGAAAGATAGAAACATGGATAGACAGATATAGTTATATATATATATATATATATATATATATATATATAGATTTAGATATATTGATGTAGATAAGCTAATATATTGCGATGAATAAGGTTAGACAAACAATGAAGGTTATATGTAAAAGATCCCTATGGTACAAATTTGACAATTAGTCTTGGAATGGTCTGCTTAGAAGCAAGTGGTTGCTATGGTGATTACTTCCCGACAGTACAGACCTCATCAGAATCAATGGATCTCCCCAACCAACCCAAAGCAAGAGCATCCCATGAAAAAAGGGAGACTGTGAATTAGGGCAGTTGGCAGGTATGCAGTGGCGTCACTAGGGTTGGTGTCACCCGGTGCAATAACGCATGGTGTCACTGAAGGTGGGCGGTCCCGCTGACGTCGGGGGAGTTCCAGCTGATGTCGGTGGGCGGTCCCCCTGGCGTCGGGGGAGTTCTTGGTGACGGCAACGGGAAACATCCCTATTTGAAGGAAAAAATGGCGAGGAGCGGGGCGTGTGGTCCCGCTGACGTTGGTGGGCGGTCCCACTGACGTCGGTGGGCATTCCTGCTGATGTCAGGAAATAATGGGCAGGGAGTGGGGTATGTCAAGACCCCGCGACCCAGAGGATTCGGGTCTTGACCTGGAGAATCCGAGGAGCAACCCTCACCGAGCAATCTCCGGGTCAAACCCGGAGAGTTCCCAAGTATGGCAATTCCTCCTTCATGGTTGTTGCCAAGTATGGAGATACGACATTAGCTGGCAGCACATAACTTTGCCTCAAATCGCGCAACACCCCTATGGTCTTTGCAGCAGGTACGACAGGGTTACAGGACCTCTTATTGAATATTACCCATTTTTGTGAAAACTGTTGAAAATGTTTATACTGCAGCATTCATTCTCTCTGTCTTGGTGCAAACCAGGAATGATGGAGCGCATATACATAGGGGAAGAAAACAAAAACAAATACAATAGTGTAATATTGTTAAAGAGGTGTATATTTATAATGTGTAAGTTCCACTAACAAAAGGACTGGACAAAGCAGGCTCATCAAATGTCAAGCTTCTAAAACTGTATGTAGTATTCTGTAAAAACAAGCATAAACCAGGATGGTGCAGTATCCTCAATAAACTGATCTTAAAAGATCAAAATGCACTTACAATTGGGATGTAGCACAACTCAACGAGTATTGTGCAAAAGCAAGTAGAAATCAGACATCCGGTATATGATAAGAATCTTTTCAATTTCTTCTCTCAACGCGTTTCGCCGATGAGTCGTCGGCTTCATCAGGAGAAAAATAAATAAATAAAACTGCAGTAGAAATCAAATGGCAGCATAAACCATATAGTAAAGTTCCGTGTAGCATCAATCGTCCGTTTAAAAAGATGAAAATCCTTCCGGGTACGTCATCGCGTCATCACGTCCTCAATCGCGTCGTCACGTCTTCGTTACAGCTGCATGGGGTTACGTGCCGGCGTCACCACGATCCTACATCCAGGTTGTGTGTCGGCGTCACCGCGTCTCTGACTGGAGCTGCGTGTCGGCGTCATCACATCTCAAGTTGGAGTTACGAATGTGCATATCGTACGGGTCCTTACATGCGGCGTGCAGATTTTCTTTTTATTATTGGGCGGAACGGCACGTCTGTCCCATGGAGTCCTATTACTGGCTGACAGATCTTACAATATCCCGGGGATCACAGATGATAAATAAAATCGGATTCGCTACTGTATATGGTCATAATAATTATTAGTATGTATGATCAACAGTCGTCAACAGTACTGGCACCAGCAGCTGTCGGATCGTTACTTGGTCTTTTTATTTAATCTCTAATGAGACTTAATGACTATTGAAATCTTACTTTTAATACAAGATATATACAAGATATTAGACTTTTGCATTCGGATTCGTTTATTCTGTTAATTCATGCAAATGTCAGAAAACCATTTCCATGTCCCTGTCTCCTATCTGCAGCTCTGCTTCTTCTCTTGCCTCTTCTGTCTTTTGTCTTCTTTCTTCCACTCCTCCCGGTATCAGCTCCATTAACCATGCCTCCCGGAGCACTTCAGCAAAATGGCGGGCTTCTGCGCACACCCTCTTCCCCAATTGGAGAAACAGGGACAGGCTTGTTTTTCTCTCTTCCTTCTTTATCCTCATCTCCCCGATATCAGGTTCATTAACCAGACCGACAAGCATGAGAGAAAGGAGTGAATGAGAATGGCATGAAAGAGTGTGAGACAGCATTAGTTAGGGTGAGTGACAACAAATTTTGTTTCCGAATGTATGGTAGATTTTTTTTTTACACATACACTATATGGACAAAAATATTGGGACATACATCTAAATTATTGAATTCAGGTGTTTCAATCAAGCCCATTGTATAAAATCAAGCACCTAGCCAGGTAGTCTACATTTACAAACATTTGTGAACAAAAAGTCGTTCTGAAGAGCTCAGTGAGTTCAAGCGTGGTAGTGTGATAGGATGTAATACCTTTGCAATAAGCCAGTTTGGGAAATTTCATTCCGGTCAACTGGAAGTGGTATTGTTGGAAAGTGGAAGCGTTTAGGAATAGCAGCAACTCTGAGAAGCATGGTGCTTAAAAGTCACCAACATTCTGCTGATTCCATAGCTGGAGCTCCAACCTTCCGCTGGCATTAATATCAGCACACAAACTGTACAGCGGGAGCTTCATGGAATGGGATTTCTCTGGCAGTATGATAGGTTAGTTTGGGTTTGGCGGATGCCAGGAGAACGTTACGTGCCTAACTACATTGTGCCAACAGAAAAGTTTAGTGAAGGAGGGATAATGGTATTGGGCTGTTTTTTAGGGTTTGGGCCCCTTCCAGTGAAGGAAAATCTTAATGCCTCAGCACACCAAGACATTTTGAACAATGCTATGCTTCCAAGTTTGTGGGAACAGTTTGGGGAAGGCCTTTTTCTACCCCAGCATGACTGTGCCCCAGTGCACAAAGCAAGGTCCATAAAGACGTGGTTGGATCAGTTTGGTTTGGAAGAACTTGACTGGCTCCTTAGAGCCCTGACCTCAACCCCATCCAACAATGTTGGGATGAACTGAAACGGAGATTCCGAGTCAGTATAACATTTAGGTGTCCACAATAAAATGTAAGGACTGGTTACCGAAATACATATGGTTATATTTAAAATAAATGTTTTCATAATCTTAATTCGATACCAGGTCATTAAAATATATAAATTACTCATATTAGAAAAATATCAAAAACCAGATAAATAAACATCAAATATTTAATTTTGATCGGATGGTACTTATTTTAGTGGTTGGCAAGCTCATAAAATGGAGTATTTGATATTGTGAAGAACACTAAAAACAGGGTTTTGGTACAATCTCAATGCTCAGTTAAGATACTGCAAGGTTTTGATTACATGATAAAACCTTATTGATTGATGGAAATGAAATTTGGACAGCAATGATTATAATTATCCTAAAATCTGGCAGCAATACAAGGCTTCAAAGTGTTCCTGTCACCTAAAATTAATTTAGGCTAATGGAAAAATAATTGTTTTTTATGATCTTTTTGACACCAAAATTAATATAAAGCTTTATAACAGCAAGGAGCAGCAATTGTATATCAGCTGATTTCAGAGGTCAGATAGAGGAGCAGCATCATATAATGTCACTGTGAGGCAACAGGCAAGGCTCCAAGAGTACTCAATTCGTAAATTATAGCGAAGACGTACACCAGGTCAGTTGTCACATGCTTAGTTACATATTCAATGCTATAATTGGGATATAATCCACTTAATGAGGAGCCTGTCTTCTCACGGTGGATTAAATAGTGTGCATGTGCACTAAAGAACTAAAAAGTAATAAAGGGAATTCAGCATTAAATTATATGATCTTATTTTGTTTAAAACAGTCAGTAGTGCAGCTTCTTTAGCTACATAGTTTCCAAGGTTGAACAAAGGTAAAAATCAATAGCTCAACATTTCAAAGTAGACATATTTGCGGATTTCAGTTTAGTTTTTCGGATTTCAGTTTAGTTAGGTGAAGGAATAAATGTGCCAAAAATGTACTGTTCATATGACAAATATATAATGTAATTGTGAAGGAAAACAGGGGTTTGTAGTTCTTTAGGGATCCTTGGCCGTTGTGTTGATGTCCTTCTCAGGTCCTGCAGAAATGGTCCTACAATGCTCCCAGACCAGCAGCAAATAGAGAGAGATTTAGTGCCTTTGCAGGGACTTGATATCAGCTTTTCATACCTGGTAAAGGTAACAAAAAGTAAGTGTAGCAAAACAAGCACAGATTTATTAGGGATAAAACCAGGTATTTTATATTCTGCAGAATAATGGAAAGGTGATTAAACAATTGATGACAATTTAAATTAGGCTTAAGAACATATTAGCCAATCAGCACAGACAGCCCCGTTCTACCTTTATTGTATGTGGCTGCCCAATGGTTACCTTGCTTGCCAACAGTACATCCTCAATTCATCGCAGTCATCATTTTAGCAAACCAAATAGTTAAAGTCTGTTCTCCTATATGAATTTTTCCAACACACTAAAGTCATTTTATTATCCACTATCTGGTTGTCTATATATACGTTGAGCACAACGAAAGACTTAAGTTCTACCTGGATTTAGTAAAGATGGCCTCAATCCATATATCGATACGGTTAAAATACTGATTTCACAACTAGGTTGCAAGAAAATAGATGAACATTGTATTTATTTATACAGCAGCAGCAGATCTCATATAATTATTATTATGGGGAGAGTGAAAATAAGCATTAAAACTGACAATACCATGAACATGCGAAGACATACTGGTACAGGAGGAGAAGGTGGCCAGGCTCTTGCAAGCTTGCAATCTCACAGGTGAAATAACAGATGTTACATAGAGCTGCAGGCCAAGGAGACCAGAGATTCTCATCAGGCCTCAAGTACCCCCTACTACAGGCCAGGTTTTCAGGTTCTCCTCAAAAGAGCACTGGTGGATTGATTTGTGTCTGTCTTAAAGTCCTATAATAATTAAGCCAATGTAGAAATAGTAGAGCAGCACTCCAATATTTCTGGTGCTCAAACTGGGCTCCACCAGCACCCCAAAATATCACAAATAAAGTTGCTCAGCACTCCAGTAGTTAAGTGAGGTGTGTTTAATTGAACAACAAGGGCAATGTTTTGACCTTACGGCCTTCAACGATAAATACCGTAAGGTCGAAACATTGCCGTTGTTGTTGAATTAAACACACCTCACTTAACTACTGGAGTGCTGAGCGACTTTATTTGTGCTATAATAATTAAAGAGCCACCGGTCCCAATCTAAGGGGAAATAGAGAACCTGCAGTGTTTAAGGACAGGAGCCAAGTAACCATGAAGGAGACTGTGGTTGGCACTCATACTACACAAGAGTGCGCACTAGCTCACGTGCCATAACAAGTTGAGTTACTGATTGTACATAAATAAACTGCATGGTTCAGTAGATCCAGGCAGGACAAAAATTAAGTATAAGTCAAACTACAGTAACAAAATGCTTGCATGTTTTTGGAGTGCATACAAAGCTGTCTTCTAAATAGGGATGGAGTACAAAGAGCCCAATGTAGGTAATTGTATTACATATATATCAAGAAATCACTGCTTTGTTTTCAAAATAATAATAATTTCATGACACAGGGCACTATGAGATGGAATATGTCTCAGAATCTGAAAACATAGCAGTGATTAGGTGATTTGAGTTGGTGGTTTTGTGAATACCCATTAAGTCTTTGAATGCTGGAGAATAAGCACCACATTTCAAGTTTTCTTTTGGCATCAGGTGTCATTAGAAAGTACTTTCTCTATGCTTGTTACTGAAATATGAGGTCAGTATGGATATTCTAGCAACAGAAAACTGAAAGAAATTCCCCAAGGAACAGATCCTACTTCCTTTAAAAATCAATTTGTTCTTTAATTAGTATTTTTAAAACCAGTGCATTCCCTACTGTATATGTGCTCTTAATTAATGATCCAGAGACCGTGCCTTTAATTACATGAGATGTTGAATAGATTTTGCTTATATATATATATATGTATATATATATAGTCACATACTATATGTATCTTATGCTTACCTGGCAAAGAAATGTTCCTTATATTTTTTTAACGAAAATCTAGACTAGATTCAGCTTTCAGTTGCAAATATGTTTATCTAACTTGAGCTTTTCAGTTTCTGTTTAGTGTAATAGTTTTAATGATAATTGGTTTAAAAGCTATCCATACTATTATTATTATTATTGACATTAGTATTTCTATTAGGATAAACCTACCAAACGAATCACCTATTTTAATCTATTCACCAATCTAACAGGTGTATTAAATCAAGGACACAGGCAGCCATATCCATAGATAAACATTGAAATTAGAATGGATCATACTGAAGAGCGGAGTGACTTTAAACTTGTCAGTGTCATATATGCCATCTTTGCCACAAGTCAGTTTGTGAAATTACTGTGTGGGGACAGTTTGGGGAAGGCCCTTTTCTATTCCACCATGTGCATCAGCGGACAAAGCAAAGTCCATAATACATAGTTGGATGAGTTTTTCGTGGAAGAACTTGACCGGCCGCACAGAGCCCTGACCTCAAGCCCATCCAACACCTTTGGGATAAACTGGAACGGAGATTACGACTCAGGCCTTCTTGCCCAACATCATCTCCTGACGTCACAAACACTGTACTGGATGAATGGGCAAAAACTCCCACAAACGCTTGTGGAAACCTCTCCCAGAAGAGTGGAAACTGTTATAGCTTATATGGAGGGGCTCCAAAATAATGTTCCATAATAATGAATCTTAAAAAATATATATAGATATATATATATAGGTATATAGATATATGTGTGATAGTCTCATATTTTGTGTATGCTATGTTATCATCTTAATATCCTGCTTCAGAATTCACATAAATATCCTGTCCTTTTGTTGAGCAATCTGTCATGGGGGGTAACTGATTTGTTCTGGCTGCCTATATGATGGTGGGAAGGAAAAAAGAGAGATACCATCAGCTGAGGAAATGGATATACTATCTCAGCCACCTTTTGCCACAGATCCCAACTTCAGTTTACATGGCTCCGTACTTATCAACCAAATTCAAATAATTGCACTAACAAACAAAAATACAAGCTGTAGGCAATTTGAATAAATTCATTTAGTTGCATAAAAATCTGTGAAAGTGACAGTTCTTCATTAGTCTTCCTTATTACACTTCCTTTCGTTTGCAGACCATTACCAGAGTTCTTTAGTTTTTCCAATTTTTCCAACATTCTGGTTGCTTGAAAGAAAAATGGCACAATTATATGAATGGTTCTTATCATCAGGTTCATTGTTTCTATGTTTAAAGCTCTGCACCTAAGTAGATGCAATATCCATACCTACCAACAGTTTTCTGGAACAGTCACTCATTTGGGGGTCCTGGCCCATCAAATTTGGATCAGTCAGGGAATAATATTGCCTATGCACAGTGCATTACGCTGCGTATGTCTAAGACACACTTGTAAATGAGCTCCAAATTACCCAGTATCTGTCCTGGGTAGCCTTGAGCTCCATGCTGCAGGGTCATGCAGAGTGCATGGGCCCAACCCCTTTGTCCCAGGATCCAGGAAGGAAACGGTGAGTATGAATATCACTATGCTGTATCTAGCTGTATCAGAGAATGAGTCAGGATTTCAATCGGTATCTCCAATTGAGTTAAGTAAACTTAAAAATAAGACTTAAAAGTCTTGATGAATTATGGCTTTGCGCTTTGGATTTAAACAACTAATGGAAAAGATATATAAGGAAGGAATAAATCAGCATAGCTTGGCCTATGGCCCATAAGGTACATTGCCACCTACAACAATGTGCTATCTGTAAGCACATAAAGTAGTTATGATGTCACAGTAAGAAACCAAACGTTCCTTCAACATTACATAAGTATGAACTCAAGTTTTTCCTCTAATATTACCACTTTAAATGTTTAATGCGGAGATGTTTTTTTCTGTATTCTTTATTTGCCTTTAATAGTTCTACTGAGCATTGAGAATTCTGAGGGGCAACACAGCATACTGCAAGGAAAACCGCCAAGGCTGCTCTATCTTCCCTGGTGGAAACACAAACTGCAGGGGAAAAAAAAGAATTATTGTGGATTTCATATCAGAAACAGCTGGAGATAGGAACACTGCTGAGGTGGTAATCTCGCTTCCTGGGGAAATCTCAATAAGTGTCTTTACATGTAAGCTTTGTATCACTGGAGCTCGCTATATCTTTAGCTATGAGGCTGGACCTTCAGTACTTCTGCAAGCGTGGAGAAGGATAAGCCTTTCAAGGGAGGGAACAAATCCTGTGTCTAGAACCCCTACCCCCTCCCGATCATCCTGTTTTCATTATTTTTTGTATCACAGGTTGAGTGGAGCAACAAATATTGTATGGACATTAATATATTAGTTAATACAGTCTCTTTATTTGGACATATCAACAATTTCATTATAAGGTATTTTAGGACAGATATCAAAGAGATTCACACATGGTGTACTGTTTAGTTTTATTGCCAGTGTCCAGGAACCAAGAGATCTCTGTAGTCTCTACAGCTGGAACCAAGAGATCTCTGTAGTCTCTACGGCTGGAACCAAGAGATCTCTGTAGTCTCTACGGCTGGAAAAGTCTGAATTCTGGCAAGTATTCTGTCCTGTGCATCTTTTTTTGTGAGTTCCGTACGAGACAAACCTTAAGATGTGACAAAATCATTATCTATATCAAGCGACAATGCAAATGTTAATGCACAGCTACTTGCTAATTTAATAATATTAAAAATGCTATTACACTGTAATAGTGTATAAACATAATGCACCATTAATATGTATAATATATGTACATGTTATATTGTACTATCAGTATATTGTGTTTTGTGTATCTTCTCTGGACAATTGCCATCAAGTTAATTAAAACAGATAAACACTTATACATGAAACAAAAGGCCTTGTGTGTTGAAATAGTTCACTGTTATGGGTTTTTTAATAAACATTTGGATTCTTTTGATCTTTTTTGAGCTCAGGATTAGAAACCTTACCCAGAAAGTTAATTATACTATGAATCAGGGACAGATTGGTGACACTACAGCATACTCTAGTGGTATTTAGGTGGAGGTTACATCTTGTCCCTTTAGAGCTCTAGGATAAGTGTTGTAATATCCCACCAGGATCCAAAGGGTTAAAAGCCCGATTCTATGTATTTACTATAAACATTGACCTGTGCAATAACAATTATGTCAAGTATTCTTTCTTCATAAAGAAAAAAAAAAACATAGGCTTAGAAAGCTACCATTAATTTAGCATTTGGCAAGCCTCTACCTGTACCCCCCATGGGATATTCTAGCACAACCTCCCTCTATTTCAGGATGTAATTTGAGTTAAAAGCCGGAGGTGTCATGCTTTAACCACCTCGGTGAAGTTGGTGATGGTCCCATTGACCAGCTATAGGCCATGCCAGTGTGAAAAAACCGAAGAGTACGTGTATCTATGATGCTCTTACCAGCCTAACCCCTGCACGTGCTCAGGTGTACCCCTCACCCAAAAACAACACAAGTGGCAGACATCCAGTCGGACCTAACCTGGGGCTTCATAAGGGGCATCCTCAGATTTAAGGCCAGAGCACCAAGCGTTCTCTCACAGGTACTCATGTGATTTCAAGTTATCTTTTAATTAATCTTTCAATTCCAGCTCATCCCTTTATTCTCTAGAAGATTGAGACTCTGCTGTCAGTTAGTAAATTGCAAATGACACAAGTAACACATTTTCACCATTTTCATTCCTGTCCCATGTAAAAATAAATCTTGTCCTTCGCAAGAAAAGTGTGGGTGACCCTTTTTAATGCATAGTCCAAACAGTTCTCACCAGGGGTTTATGAAGGTCCATAGAATATCATTAAATTGTCCATACCCAGTCTACCATGAGAAATGTTGGTGCCTAAACCTGGTTCTCATTGATTTAACTATGCATTACACAGGGCCAACTAAGGTCTTGATGAAGAAGCTCAATGGGGTAGGTCCTACATAATGCCCATTGAAATCTATGACAAAACTCTTCTGCAAAGATACTCCCACTTTAGTGAATAAGCCTCACTGAGTGTTTTTTTCTGAATTAACTTCATCTGTGCAACATGCATTTGTTGTAGCCATGGTCTATACAATGAGAAACACTGTGCATCGAATACATTTGTTTCACTTTTTATGTAAAATGTTATTTTTTTCTTAAATATTTCCTTTATTTCACCCACATTGTGTTTTCAATTCACCCTCCATACTATTTAATAGTTTCAAAATAAACACAAATCTCACTAGGGCTGCAACTAACGATTATTTTAATAATCGATTAGTTGGCCGATTATTTTTTCGATTAATCGATTAATCGGATAAAAAAAATGAATGTAAATTTTTCATTTATTTAAAATAATTTACTAAACAAATGATGTTAAATACAAACAGCAGAATAAAAAAACTTTGATAATACATTTCTTGTCTTTATTTCCCAACCAGCCCCCCAATATATGCACATTTGAGCCCAGGCTTGCTACGCTGCCTCCCAGACATGCCATGCTGCCCCCCCACATATGCCACGCTGCCTACCACAGCACTCCACGCTGCCTCCCACATCTGCCACGCCACGCTGCCTCCCACATCTGCCACTCCACGCTGCCTCCCACATCTGCCACTCCACGCTGCCTCCCACATCTGCCACGCCACGCTGCCTCCCACATCTGCCACTCCACTCTACCCCCCACTGTGCCTGATACGCCTTATACCCCCTGAAACACCACTCCACCCTCCCCAGACATGCCACCCTGCCCTCCCCACATATGCCACGCCATGCTGCCTCCCACATCTGCCACTCCACAATGCCTCCCACATATGCCACGCTGCCTCCCACATCTGCCACTCCACGCTGCCTCCCACTGTTCCTGATACGCCTTATATCCCCTGATACCCCACTCCATCCTCCCCAGACATGCCACCCTGCCTCCCAGACATGCCACTTCTCTACCCCCAGATATGCCACTCTACCCCCAGATATGCCTTATACACCCTGATACACCACTCCGTCCTCCCCAGACATGCCACACTGCCCTCCCCACATATGCCTTATATACTGTATATGCCTTATACCCCCAGATATGTCACTTCACTGCCCCCAGGATTTAGATTCCCCTAAATTAACCCTAAACTCCCCATTAACCATAACTGCCCCTAAATTAACCCTAAACACACCATTAACCACAACTGCCTCAAATTAACCCCAAACACCCCATTAACCACAGCTGCTCCTAAATTAACCCTAAACACCCTATTAACATAACTGCCCCTAAATTAACCCTAAACACCTCACTAACCATAACTGCTCCTAAATTAACCCCCACCTCCCCTAACTTTCAGTAGCCCAAATATATATATATATATATATATATATATATATATATATTACATACATGCATATATACACACACACACACACACACACACACACACATTATATATATATATATACATACATACATACATATACTTACAGTTAGGTGAGTGTCACAGCCATGTGGTTCTGGCCTGGAGAAGGAAGGGGCGGGGCCAGTTGTCACAGTGATTACAGGGAGGGGGAGTAAGTAGGAGCTGCTGCTGTGAGACGGTGAGTCAGACTAAACGGATTATATAATGAGGGGGATTTTTCAGAGCGTTTGCTCTGAAAAAACCCTCATTTTATAATCGATAATAATCGATTCAACTAATCGATAATGAAATTCGTTGCCAACGAATTTCATTATCGATTATTATCGATTTTATCGATTAGTTGTTGCAGCCCTAAATCTCACAACCCTGGTAACCACAATTCTACGGCTTCTTTAAACCACAACTCCCAAAGCACCTTGACAATTCAACCCTCAAAACCGTTTGTTCCATTTTACAGGGAACATACAAGATAAACTATTTTATTTAAAAAATCCACGTTTATAAATTCATGAAAAATGTGGCAGATGACATAAAGAAACTATGTTTGATAATCCCTAGTCATTAGTGAAGGGCTTTTTAAATATTTATTTCCACATATTTACTCCTATGAGACATTATTTGGGTAGTAATGTTTAAAGCAAATTCCGCTCACCCGTGGCAGTGTCATTACAAACCTGAATGAGCACATTTATTGTAAATAAATAAAAACAGCGTTCCAGAACCAATTTTAACTAAGAGAATATTCTTCAATTAGCTGTGAGCTTTAGTTAAACTTTTATTTTTGTGTTCTCAATAAGGATAATACAAGAGGGTTTTTTTCTGCCTTTCTGTTCATAGTTTTACATAAGTGGTACAAGTAATGGAACTTAATGCTTAGTATTTGTACAAAATTAATTTTAATAAAGTAAATAAGTAATAATAAAACAAAGGAGTCTACAGGCAGGCTAGACGTGGATGCCGGAGATGCCTACACGTATATACAGATATCCACTTATACTCAAGTACTGAGCGGCAGAAACCATGCATGCTCCAGGGAACAAAATGACTGATCCAGATGTTTGGTACCGATGGAAGAGACAGAATCATAGACAGATAATCAAGCCAAAAGGTGACAGGTAACTCCAAGAAGCAGGCATGAATGGAAGTGCACAGGGTTAGGGGAATCAGAATAGCTGAATAGTCAGATAATATTTAGGAGTTTTAATGATGGCACCATAGCTATGTCATGAAAGCTTTAGTTGTGATGATATTGTTCCATGTTCCATGGCTTGACCTGTGTACCATAACTACAATAATAGCTCATTCCAATTTTAGGCATGTGTGTGACGTAACAAACATGTGTGATTCCCACCATTTCTGCTAATTAGAAAAATATGTTACACTAGGCAGAGAGTCATCCCATTGGGGAAAAAAGAGCCAGATGGGAAGAAATCACTTAAAAGCGAAATGTATTATTTTGTGTGTGTGACCATGTTTTGGAAGATGGAAAGACTATAAAGAGCTCTAAATCCGAATGAAACTTTACGGTTTCGGTCACAACCTACACGGTTCTTGTGTATAAGAAAGTCTCACACAATTCCATGGGGAACCTGGATTTGGGTTTTTACTCAGCATGTTTACTGTTGGCAAAGGATGAATTGATACTCATCTCATGTGCCCTGAAGACAAACGCTACAGTTCCACACCCTTTGAAAAGTTCCAGTTATAGACAGTGTGGGAGAAGCATAGGCAGGGTGGGATGTTAGTAGGACTTAATGCGGGGGAGCTCCCAGCAGAAATGTGGATGTGCCTAAAGTTCAGCCATGTCGATGAACCGACTACACCTAAATATGACTCCTTTCAGTCATGGTATTTACCATCAGTACCATGGACAGGGAATGGAGGGTTCACTAAAATGCAAAAGGCAATGCAATCCTTGTATATTTTTTATAGAATAGCAGCAATGTATTGGCAAAGGCACGTTTTTGTATCAAAGCAAAAAAGGGGATGATAAAATTATTTAATAACTGTTACTATAGCGCTGTCACTCATATATAAAGTATGAGCAAAAGGCTGGTCCGTTCTCACTGCTGACAAAACAAATGTGTAACTTTATTTGGCCAAACACAGTAGGGGAGAGTACATAGAGAGTTACATATGGACGGTTAATTTTGCCCAGAAAGCCAAAATAAAACAGGCTGTGATTGTAGAATTCATACACATTTTATATTTGTATCATATTGTGCATGCTTGGTATTCATATAAACTTGGCTTTGCACAGGTATTCAATCATTATGATTTTTCAACAAATTTAGTAATAAAAAGTTGCAGGATAGCAATAGAAAACATGCTCCTTTGTGATTCTTCTTAAAATATCTATCCCTACTTAAACTCATCAGTCACTTCGCTATCCCATTTAGATCCATCGATGTACAGTGAGTATTAAATCACTAATATGGTGATGAAATTATGGAGGTCATATTTCCATGTTACATTGAAGGTAAGGTAATAAAATGCATGGACACATCATGGGTTCATGTGTACAGTGTGTCATATTGCTTTAGTAATTCTACAAAGACATTTAATGGATATTTTTGCACGCTGTATGTAAAGCGGCCTGTGGTGCCATCAGCACCCGTGCGCATGACTGACCTGTCGGGTAGCTGGCTGTAGCAGGAGGTGAGCGCAACATGCAAGAGTGAAGGTCTGTCCTTTACGGTTCCAGAAGTTTGATTGCCGACGGGCGCAGTGGCTATTCAGAGTAAAGGAGAGGCAGGCTGTCCCTCTTTACCGCTCGTGTTCTTTTGATGTTTTATTGTTGGAAGTGTAATCTTGTTTGTAATTGGTGCTTCTAGGGCAGGGGTGGGCAATTAATTTTCCCATGGGGCCACATGAGAAATTGGAATGGTTTTAGAGGGCCAGACCTCTACAAACTACAAACTCCGAAGCCTTGTCCATTTTGTTAACTTATGTGCTGTTTAATAAAGTTATTCAAGCCTACGTCATTGGTAGAGGTGCTTGAATAAGTAAGGCCTGAATAACTATTAGCACAGCACAGAAGTGAACAAAATGAACAAGGCTTCGGAGTGCATACCGTATTTTTCGCTCTATAAGACGCACCTGCTGATAAGACGCACCTAGATTTTAGAGGAGAAAAAAAAGGAAAAAATATTTTGAGCTAAAAAATGGGCTAAAATATTTATTACAATAACTGAATAAGCTATGAACACAGTAAGACACACGCAGTAAGACACACACAGACACAGTAAGACACACACAGACACAGTAAGACACACACAGACACAGTGAGACACACACAGACACAGTAAGACACACACAGACACAGTAAGACACACACAGACACAGTGAGACACACACAGACACAGTAAGATACACACAGACACAGTGAGACACACACAGACACAGTAAGACACACACAGACACAGTAAGACACACACAGACACAGTGAGACACACACAGACACAGTAAGACACACACAGACACAGTAAGACACACACAGACACAGTGAGACACACACAGACACAGTGAGACACACACAGACACAGTAAGACACACACAGACACAGTGAGACACACACAGACACAGTAAGATACACACACACACAGTAAGACACACACACACAAACACAGTAAGACACACACACACAGTAAGACCTCCCTCCCTAACCCCCCTTCTCAGTATCTCCCCTCTAACTCCCTAACCCCCCCTTCTCAGTATCTCCCCTCTAACTCCCTAACCCCCCCTTCTCAGGATCTCCCCCCCCCCGCCCCGGTCACTTACCTTAAACTCCTGTGTTGGAAGCGTGAGGCGTTTGTCTCGGGTGCCGGCGCTTCACTGCTGATCGCCGGCGTCTGACGTCATATGCCGGCGCCCAGCGTAAAGCGCCGGCACCCGAGACAAACGCTTCCAACACAGGAGTTTAAGGTAAGTGACCGGGGCGGGGGGGGACACCGGACTCATTGGTGAGTCACCAGGACACTCTTTGCGGGCCGGTCCGAGCTATTCAGCGGGCCGGATGTGGCCCGCGGGCCGTGCTTTGCCCAGGTCTGTTCTAGGGGGTTGTTTGCCTCACCAGCCTCGTCCAAGCAGTTCAGTAAAAGAAGATTGTAGAGTCTGGATAGGCCTCTGGTTTTAAGAGTTTGGTGGAACTCATGAACTCGGATGGCCCCCACAGAGCCCTGACGTCAACCCCCTTGAGATGAGCTGGGGAGCCAGACAACCTCGTCCAACATCAGTGCCCGACCCTTACAAATGCTCTACTGGGTGAATGGACAACATTCCCACAGATATGCTCCAAAATCTTTTGGAAAGTCTTCCTAGAAGAGTGGAAGCTTTTTCGGCTGCAAAGGGGGTCCAACTACATATTAATGTCTATGTATTTAGAATGTAATGACCTCAAACTCCATAAAGTGTACGTATATTGAAATTCCTTCATTGTGCTGTCCTTACCACTTCTGCTGAGGTGGTAGTTTTGTAGTAAAGGTTGAATACCAAGAAAGCCCCTTACAATACGAAGGGCATCAATATGCCCATTATAAGGGGCCTTCTTGGAATTTAACCTTTGCTACAAAGCTGTGCTACATACTACACTATATTGCTTTATTATTTCTTCTTTTTACACAAACATACCTGGATTTGTTATCTGAATACCAACTGGAGTACCTGTTTAAGGTCATACAATATTTTATATTTTTTCACTTACTATAAGTGGATATTTTTAGTATTTTGAGACAATTATGGAGTTTGTCTTGGGTGTTCTTGCTGCACTTTATACACTTTATTGGTTATGTTGTACTGTGCATCACCTACTATATTTATTTTTTTTCCAGTCAAAGCAGTCCACTTGGAAAAGTCTCAAAGACACTTTGATGTTTTGTTATCTTTCTCGATGTGTTTTAAGCAGTGGCATTTTATTTTGGTGCTTTAAATAAAAAAAATTAAAAATAATGTAAGCATTTAAAGTTACTTGGAGAAACCTGTGATCCATCTATTGGACCAAGTCTATACAATGTGGGAATATTTATTAAATATGCAATAGAGAGAACTAACATGGTCTATCTTGAAACCTTATCTCGGAGCTGTTGGGCTCAGCATAGGCTTCTATTCACAACACTTGGTTTGTGCCATGCCACCGGCCCCTACTTCTAGAGAATAATGGTCAACTGATGATGATGAACTAATGAGATTTCCAGGTGTGTTTGAAACTGATATTTGTAAATATCTGATAATAGATATGTAATATATATTTAGATGGATGGATAGAATATAATGATATTAACCTGTTATTAATATTAATAATGAAGCATGCTGTGAAAATATATACTGAGTGGTAGTTTATATACGGCATGGAAATATACTTGACTGAGAGGAAGATGAGGCTGGGGATTAAAATAAGCAAATAGCTCTTGTAAATGAGTGTAAATTGTCCTTTCCAACAGATGTCTTTCAGTAGAACATCAGATCAAAGTAGATAGTGTCATAAAGTATGTATGTCACTTGTTGCAGATCACTTTGGTAATCTCCTGTCTGTCTAATCCTTTTTGTAAATGTCCATAATAGCTTTCTATCGCATTTCACTGCAAAAGTGCCTTTAATAATCCCTGGACCCCATCTATGGCCATAGACATATGAATTTGTGGCCCATTTCACATTTGTGCGTGACATAAAAAAAAACTTAACATATGTTTTATCACTAAAAAAAGAAAACCCCTCCACCATAATGTCCCGGTAATGGAGAGTAATGCATTAAATACTACTTTTAATACTAATGTCAGATTATTAAAAATGTAATCCATTCCGTGATTTTTTCTCCTAACATTCAAATGAAAATTTGAGACCTTCTGGCTATGTATTAACACATTTGCAGGTTAAACTGAGCCCTTTTTTGCAAAACCATAGAGGTCATGAACCTACTAAATCTGTTTTAGTTTAGCAAAACTTTAATCTCTTAAAATGGACTAATATTTATTACGCTATAGTAGCAGGAAGTGAATAAAATAAAGAGATGAGCCATGCATGCAAAAATGGGTATTAAACACAAATAACATGTTCCGTTATACGCATTCAAATTAAAGTGGGCTTTTTAGTCTGTTTAAAAGTAAAAGTGGGTCATTTCTGTCTGCCGCATACGTAGATAAAGACCCATATTTACTAAAGGTTGAACAAGATAAATATAAGATATAGCATCGGTTGAAAATAATATTAAACTCATACTTTAAAGGTGCTGTTCCACCTACTCTGCAAAACAGTTACAACTAAATTGCTGCATTGGAATCACCATTCCTCATAGTTCTGAATACCCAGACCCTTTTCAGAAATAATTATTTTATCTTAGCCTTATTTATATTTTTTCAGGGAATGCTGATGTGCCATAGAAAGTGAAAATATTGTGTAATTTTTATTACTTACAGCATGTGTTTAACTAAATGACTTCATAGGCTTTTCACTAGCTCAAGCGAGATTCAAGCTAACCTTCAGACTTGTCTGGTCATTTTTATGTATATATATATCTACATATATTTTGACTGATTAGATCGCAGTAGGTATGAGTATTTTAGAAAAGAAAGTCTTTGCCACAATAACTTACAACCTAAGTAGTAGTAAGGAGTGGGCGGACATACAGGTACGAGGATCGAGGGGAGGAGGTAAGGGCAATTTAAATTAGTAAGTTGCTGCTGTGCAACAATTAGTTTGTTTTTTGTATTTTATTTATAGAGGGTTGAAGCCTGATAAATGAGATATTCAGAGATACGCATACCTGTTTGGTTGAAGAGTAAGAGAGAGAAGCCAGGGAAGAGAGAAAAAAATCCAGACATACGTTGTTATTAATCATAGAACTTTACATTAGGCACAGTGTCTATCAAAGGACAACACTACAGATGGTTCTGTGAATCAAGTAAATATCTAGCGACATAAGTGGCATGTAAACTGTGCTGTCGAGCTACACACTCAAATCGGCGTCCCTCGGTACAAATATTACAGATGCCACGTAGAGAGAGTACTGCCAAACATGAAAGGATGTCTACATTTTGTAAGGAAAATATAAATAAATTATTAATGTAAACACACAAATAATTAGCAGGCTTTATTCTCATATTGCAGCAGTGCCACTTGTACCATGAGTACCCAGACATCCCTGTCTCTGGAGTGTCACGTGCAGATGCAAGAGGGGCAGTAAAATAGCTCCCCATAGAGATTGGTGCCCTTAGTTCCCCTACCATATGGTTGGGTTCCATCTAACGCCCACTCATTCTAACACCATATGCCAGCACAATCACACTCCACACCATACACTAACACATATACACACTCTCCCCTCTCTTCCCCTCTCCCACACATCACTATCCCTAGACTTACCCTTGACATTCTAACACCACACACTCCTGGTAACGCTATACACTAACGCCAACACATGCTGATCTCAAATATTAACACAAACTCCTGCTACCACCATACATTAACATCCACACACCATATGTTGACACGCACTCACGCTAACATCATACAATAACACGCACACACATGCTAACAATATTGGCTCACACATACCACATACAGTAACACACACTTACACATATTCATTCTATTATACAGTTATACATACATAAATGCTCTCTAACACTATACAATAACAGACAGTTGCACACACACACTCACTCTAATACAATACATTTACACATAAACACATATACACACATACATACATACATACCCTTACTTTTCACCTCCTCTCTTTCTCTCCCTCTTCCCCTGCCCAACTTTCAGCTTAAGAGGGGTTCAGTGCTAACTTTTCAGGGACAAACAGTAGCCAGGGCAAGAAGTCTCTGTCAGGGGATCGTCCTCTGAAAATCGGCTCACCGTTACAAAATGGCTGCCTATGATCAAATGAAGATTAAGCACTGAGAAATATTAAGAACATTAATTACTTAGTTCATGTGGCTAACCCTACAGAGGTTACATTTAGTTCCTAGTCTGACTAAAGGAAAATCCAAATAATTACATAAACCTTTTCATTTTCATGTTATGTTAGTAAATTTATGAAAATCATATCGGTAACATTCTATGCTTTTTATTGTTTTATTCTTGTTGAGTTAACTAAATTGAATTAAGTCTAAATGAGGTTTGTTTGGGGTTTTTGTGTACATTATTGTTGTCTAAAACTTGGCATCATTTGTTAAGATATTAAAAATCTCACATTCCGTGCTGGAATGAGCCCTTGCAGTTCTCCCTATATTTCGTTAAACTGTTCTTGGTGTTGTGACAGTGATGTTATTATTTTGTCTTGTACCGTAAAACACAAGTTAACTATAATTGCATATTCATACAGACAATTATGATAAGTTTGAGACTATTAAGCCTGTAAAATGCTCGCAAGGGATTTGCCTTATGTCATCTTGTTATAAAAGGAATCTTCTCCCAGCATGCTCTCTGTCCTACCTTTCACTTAGGTGACAGCAAAACAGAAAACTCATTAACTGCCTGCATTATGCTTATGATAAGAACTAAACTGTTGTGTTAATTAAAGTAGAAAACAACTCCTCTTGGTGTGGTATGCATTCCAATTAATTCTCTCACTTACTTAAACTGATCAAGATTTAATTATCATCACTTTGTGCAATTACTCCGTAATTAAAGTAATTTGGATCATTCCACTTACTGACAGTGTCATTGAACAGCCATTTATAACACCAAAAGGAGAGATAATTAACTTACTACCGCTCAAGGCGCGGTATTAAAACAGAAAAGCTCACAGTAAGTCATTTCCAAATGCACATAACAATATGATAAGGACATTACATAGAATTCTCAATACCATGAAATGTGATCAGAAATATTGCAGAAAAGGGCAAATATTCATTTCGGGAAGGTTTTCATTCCAGCACCTTTCATCTGTGTAATTACAGCCCTTTAGAGCTAGAAGCGAACCTAATGTATACTTCAAATTTCAGCTAATTTTTTAGTTCACTAGAATGTACTTTATATCATCAAGCGAAGATGGTTTTATATTCCAGTTCAGGACTTTTGCAAGAAAATGTTGATTCCACCTGCTAGTAAAAAACAGAGCTTTATCCAGTGAGGCACCATGTCAGAAGATCTGGTGCAAAAGTGTCAACTTTTGCACCACCCTATTTAACCTTTCCACTGATATCTTGAATATATATATGCCAGACCATAGACCTTAGAGCCATGTACACCGAAAGGTAAGTACATCAACTTTAATTTATTTTATTATTTGAATTAGACATTGAGTAAGGGTAATGAAAACATGAGCAGCACTCACCTGCTTCTGACTCACCTTCTGTTCTTGGCCTTCTGGACTTCATTTTAATCCATACAATACAGTCTGGCGAGGGGGCATTGGGGGGGGGCAATAACCATACCAGGGACCTTTCCAGTGTAGGCTACTTGCCTTTGCGAGGGGTGTGGTTAGCCTGCAAGGGGCAGAGCTAGAAGCTACAAGGAATGGGCTAGCTCAAGAGAGGATTATATAGGTAGGGGGCGTTGGAGGGCAATTGGGTGGGGGGATGCTCACCTGCCCCGGAGAAAGAGGAGAGGGACCCAGAGACCTGGGAAAAAGCATATAACCAAAATACTTCAGGTCAAACTCAGACATCTCTTGTGTATGGCGATTGCCCCCTGGGATGCTCTGATTTAATGATTTATTCTGTATGAGACTGGATAGAATACACTGTGAACATTGTTTCCAAATGTGCTTTAGGCTGCTTTATTACTGAGCTACCTGGCTGAGATCACCCCTGGGCTCAATGCTGGCAGCCGTACCTTAATATAGCTCTATATCGGACTAGTGGTTTAAGTAACAGATGGCATTGTTTTTAGCAGA
Organism: Spea bombifrons; assembly: GCF_027358695.1. Taxonomy (NCBI): domain Eukaryota; kingdom Metazoa; phylum Chordata; class Amphibia; order Anura; family Pelobatidae; genus Spea; species Spea bombifrons. Next base: position 38,273,626 of record NC_071095.1, on the reverse strand, counting down.
GTTATACTGATATTAGTTCTAGTACATGCAAATATTAAGGTAAACATTTTACAGATACTAAATGCTGATATCCTATTAAGGTGCTGATTTTTTTTTAAATTGTTCAGCTGTTTTTGGACGAGTGGAGAAGGAAGATGACATAGGCAGCCGCCTAATGGCATAATGGCATTTACCGGGTGTGCTAGATGGCCAGTCCAGGCTTGTCGTTGAGTTAATTATAAGGCTCAGTACTCAACTTTTAAATTAAACTATTGTTAATATACCTATTAAAAGTTATCAGCTCTTTCTTAAGTATTAAAACACTACTAATTATGTAAGCTGATCTGAAATAACCATATTTTACATTGTCTAAAAATAAATATGTCACATTGTCACACAATTAGGGATTGAAAATATTCTGGAAGGATGCCTATATAGAGAAACGGTCTTTGTAACCTCATTAACATGTTAATTAGTATGATGCAAGTGAGTTTGGAACAAGCATGATTAATGAAACCCAGATCATTCAATGTGTTTGTCTTCTATTCTTGGGAATTTTTAAAGCTTAATTTATGTTACAAATAGGATGGAAAATATCCGAACAAGGGGAAAAATAATTTCAAAGTGATGCATATTTTAATTTGAAAATAAACACTGTCTGTACATTTTGTGTTCTCTTTCGATCCTTGCCAGGTACACACCTTCTGTTTATTCTGCTTGGGGACAGTTAGGTTAGGCATGATTCATTTTAATTTTCACACCAGAATTAGCAAAGGACTGAGTGACCCCCTACTGACTGGTTTTGAATTTGATTCAAACACGGTAGGAGGAAAACCAAATAAATATTTGTATTTTTATATTGCATTCGCAAAAAGGTTACTTAAAAGGTTGCCAGATGGTGTCAGAATCAGAACAGCTGATTTCCCTACGAAATTTGACTTTTTATTCATATGCAATTTCTTTATTTCTTTATTAACAAGCTATAAAAATTGAAGTTACGGTAATATCTTCGGTTCTTGAGCACCTTGTCGTAATTTAACTGCCCATGGTGGAAGTTTAAAAACAAACGAAACCTTAAACTTTTAGACAATTTATTTTTACATAATGCAACATTTTGTAATATCGGCTAAGTTGTTAAATAATTATGGAAAACAGCCATTTTAAATCAACCGAGGTGCACCCTATATTTTCCTGTTTTCCCCAAAGAATGGCATTTGTCAAAATGACCTTTTTGTTACACAGTCATAGTCAGCATTAATCCTGTTATTTCAATTTTTTATCAAGCTTACCCAGCTGCCATCTCATCTTGCACTAAGTGAACTCAAGCGCTCAGCTGGTATACATCACGTTCTCAGATGTGGGAAACATTGACACCATAACACGAGTCACTAAGCGATCTTTTTCTCTAGAGACTATCCACTTGCTTCAATATCTACATTAAGGCTGTCAAAGCGTATCAGCTCAGTGCTAGCAATAAAATCCAACAACTTATCCAAGGTATAAAAAGACAACATGTTTGTAGATCTCAACACTTTGATGTCAACTTCAAAAGCAACAAACCTTTTTTTTTACAAAGGTGTTGAACTACTTCAACAACAGTGCACAATGTACAGATGAGATAGCCTTTATAATGTTTGGTAATCATTAATAATAATAATGATAAGAAGAAGAACAACCAAAGCAGTCTTATCAAATCAAACTAATTAGGATATCAAATGTTTCCAAAAAAAAACATCTAGTGGAGGACTTGGTGGCATCTCCAGCACCTTCTCCAGCATTATCAACTATTTTGTACCTAAGGTGCTTTATTCTATGTGCCAGCTACCTTTGATTGAATGATGCTGTGTTTGAAGATGTACAGGAACAGTAGACATTTTTAAGTACTAACATAACATCACACAACACAGTCCTTAATTGAGGTAGCTTGAGGTTTATTTTAAAAGACCATTCCAGGTTCCTTTTATGTCTCTATAGGAAGGAGATGACCTTGTAACTCTACATAAAATGATCAATATAAACATATTTTCTACAGATAACTTGCTTTTCAAACCAAGTTGAAAATGAAGTTAACCCATTAACCTTTATTTTATTAATAAAGAAAGAATAAAGAAAGTACATCTCTTGCCATGTTTCACACTAAGGAAGACAACAGAAAATGTTGTCTAAGATAGTCTCATCCTGAGAATTGTACCTTTTGATGTTGGGTAGTCCTCAGTCCATCCGGCAACAAAATGGGAAGCTACCTATACTGCAGAATGCCGATAGTCAACATTTCTATACAATTCAACACACTGTAACAAATTTCATTCTTGATTGGTACATTTCTTTTGTAATGCAGATAGAGACAATCTTGTCCTAGCAATACTATTTAAAGATAGCGAGTCAGTTTAAGCTCCTGTACGTGTGACAGAACAGACTTGAATATGAAGACATTACTGTGTCTTCTCTTCCGCATTACAACTATCCTCAGAGGCAGGAGATAAGTTATAGTTTATTTGCCAAGAATGTGTGCTCCACAGTGGAACAAACATAGTCTCCTCTCATTTAAGGTTTTTTTTTTTCTGTAACGTTCTGTGATTTTGCAGGAATGTGCCTTAAATCTTCTTCAACAATCAATTTAAATATACAGGTTGGACTATTCAAATTACTTTTCCAAAAAGTACTTTAAAATGCATTAAGTTATTAATTGCATGCTGGCACTTTAATCAAGAAGCGAAATTGACATAGCCAAAAGGATGTATTTTTGTTGGAAGAAAATTTATTTGCGTAAAAAAGGCAGTTCATACTGCTTAATTTAAACAGAGAAAACTGTGGAAAATCAACTGCTATGGAAAATTAATAAAACATTTCCCGCTGCAAACAGTGACTAATTGTACAAGACGATGAGTGTCTAGAATTAATAACTCCCAATCTTCTGTGTTGAGAACCCCTGCTAGCTCAATTTGCTAAGAGATTAAATGACTTCTAAGTTTCCCATATTAAAACAGAACATGAATATAATGTTAGTGAAAGTACAGCTATTATTTACTGTCTGTGATACGGATATAATTATTTCTAAACAACGGTAATATTTAGATTATTTGGCAGGTACCTGTTGGCTTGTGGCTTGGCTTTTATTGGGGCTTGATATACTATCTTCATGGCATGTGAATTAAAATTCTTAAAGTGTTAGTATAAGTTATATTTTGAGATACACATATAATTCTTCTGTAAAACCATTCATGGGAACACACAGCCCTTCAACTGATGGTGTTTTCCATATTCTCTGTGTATTAAATGAAAAAAAACCCACAAAAAACATACCCAGTCACAAAGATTTCAGCTCCTCTCAGCTGTCATCATACCCAGGAACTTCAGATGAAGACCAGCTTACTTGGGTCTCTTGGTCAGGTTTCTCCTAGCCCCTTCACCTCCTACTCCCCACTCACTTAAGATTATTGGTGGCCAGCCCTGTCCCTATGTGCAGCTACCCCATGGGTGTTAGCACTGTCTCCATGTATGACAACCCAAGCATGGGGAGGCTCCAGGCAGCCTACCCTGGGAAGTTCCTATGTATGGCTGACCCTATAGCTCCAAAAACTGGCTAAATCATATTAATCCGGACAGGTGAATGTAAGAAGGACAGTAAGCATGCGCTTGTTTCATACATTAGGCTGTTTTACCAGGTTAGCACTACTTGAGGTTATTCTATTTTAATCACTTTTATACAGTCCAATAAATAGTGTCCATAAATCGTTTGTTAAAAACTCTTGGTGCAGCCTGTGAGGATAAATCCCCAAATCCTGGAATAGTAGAGATGCAACCTAAAACACAAATGTGCCGCCGGGGTGTGACTCCCGCGGGCTCACGTCCTCCTTTCTGTCGACAGGGCCGGCCACCAACCAGTGTCCCTCGCTGCCAGAGGGGTTGTCCTCAAAATGGCCACAGATGTACAAATGTTATAGAGTGACGTCACTCCTTTTCTGATTTGTATCGCAGTTGGCGCCTTTCCTCTCATCTAGCCCTATATTAACCCTTAGAGTCCATTACACCTTGCCCTCTGATGACCTTATCCAGGCCCGGACTGGCCATCGGGCCGGGCCGCGGCAGGGCCGGATTGACTTAGGGGCTGATGGAGCTGCAGCTCCAGGCCCCTACCTTAAAATAGGCGCAGTCAGGACCGAACTGACTGGGCCTATGCGGCCTCTACGGCCGCATTAACGCAGGGCATAAGGGGCACCTGCCCCATAAGCCCGCCGCAACTGCGACCGGGTCTGCCACTCTAAGGGGCCGGGAAGCCCCCACCAGGGCCGGCCTTATGGGTGTGCGGCCGCACAGGGTTTAAATTAAAACATCGGGGGGTGGCCGCATAGGCCCAGTCAGTCTGGTCCTGACTGGGTCTGTTTTAAGGTAGGGGCCTGGAGCTGCAGCTTCATCAGCCCCTAAGTCAATCCGGCCCTGCCGCGGGCCCGGTCGCAGTTGCTGTTTGCTCCAGCAACAAGGTAAGTAGGGTGAGGGAGGGGGGTGCAGTGAGAAGGGGCAGAGGGGGGTTAGATAGTGAGAAATGGGGAGAGGGGATAGATAGTGAGAGGGGGTACATATTGAGAAGTGGGGAAGGGGGTACATAGTGAGAAGGGGGTACATTGTGAGAGGGGGCAGATAAGATGGGGAGAGGGGGTAGTGTGAATGCGTATGAGAATGAATGAATAAATGTGTGGATGAATTGTGTGAATGCGTATGACAATGAATTAATGTGTAGATGAATTGCTTGAATGATTTGTGAGACTGCATTAATGAATGTGTTAATGATTTGTGTGAACGAGTGAGTAAATGCAAAGATGGTACATGAAGGGTGGGCTTTAACAATAAATAAATAAATAAAAATGGGCTGCTCAGGCTTAAATGCCCGGGCCTATTTTTTGTCCCAGTCCGGGCCTGGCCTTATCTATGCTTGTCATAGTGTATCCTGTCCTAGCACATTAATTATTATTGATCATGTGTTTGACCCACCTTGACTATTCTTTTTTCTGGTTTCCTGACCTCAGCTCTGATATCTCGTCTACCCTGAACTCTAGCTTCCTTACCTCGGCTCTGATATACCGTATCATTTACCCTGAACACCAGCTGCCTGACTATGGATTGTCTTGACTATCCCGCGTGTGACTCCCATACTTATTCCCCCCATCTTGGAGGATCATCAGAAAGTCTCATGGCTGTTCCATCCCAGAAGGTTGTTGTGGGGACACCGTGTTCTACTGTCTTCTCTGGTATGCTGAGTATAACAGACGCATTACTTCCTTTAAATCTTGTATTTATATTTATGAAAGAACGCAATAAATCAGCACATACCCAGCAGATACATACTGTAGATTCTATTTAAAAGTATCTTTCTGAAGAAACACTATTGGGGTCACAGTAAACAGTAAATTGCTTATGGATGTTTTCTGCACATGCTTTGCTGTACTCCTATTCTGCATGTTTATTTTATATAATACAATTTGTGTTGATCTTATTTCTCTTGTGCAGAAAATAATCAGCGTATTGGTTTAAACATATATTGCTTATTGTAATATGTCAACACCATTACATAGGTTTACAGAAGTTACACAAAATCTAAACTGATGGGTAGTGACGTACTGGTCCATCGTTTGCTTATCGTTTCTGTATCCGTTTATAAACTAATGATAAATACACACTATAAATTAATTATTGCAGTGCCTGGTCAAGAATAAGATAGAACGTATTCCCAGCCATGTAGACAAGGGCAGTCGGTAAATTAAAAGGGAGGACATTCTGTAAAGGTCTCACAGCTATGCCATTTGTCATGTAATCATATTATAAAATCCATGTCTATATTTTAAATAACAAGAAACATTTTTTTTATAATTTTATCTTGTTAAACTAAAGTGTTTGCCCAGGGGACTTTTTTTTTGTTACCCAACCTCTTAATTCTAAGTTAAGCAAATTGAAAGTCACAGAGGGGTGTTCCTTGAGGCTGTTTCTAAATCCACTTCCTTTGTCATAAGAGGAACAAATCCCATCTTTGAAGTTTTTTCTTTCTTGTAACAAGGGGAATGCCTTTTGTTTAATCCATTTTAGTTCTTAAAGCCCGTCCTGGATCAATCTTTTTGGTTAGATTACACAGCGTTCACGCAGACTATCAGCTAACCCACTGGCAGTTTTCTGCATCATTGGTTGGGAAATCAGAAGTCTAATCAGTATCTAGTCTTCTACTGCACTTTACTTTGAACTACAAAACTGCCCTTTCCTTCCAAACAACATTAAACACATAATTAACTTGTTTCAGTTTTTGTCACAGTAATTTCTTGCAAATCATGCAAACAACGTTTTATCTGTACATCAATACATAAAAAAAAAAAACATTTTTTAGTAAACAATAGTTTATGAATGCCCCAGTAAATTATCTTCTGGAAATATTTGAAGTTGATACCTTTTGTTGGGTCAACACAGAAAAAGATGTAAAGTTGCACAAGCCTTCGGGGCCACAGGGTTCTTCTTCAGAGATCTCTTCTTCAGATCAGTTGACCTGAATAGGACACCTCTTAAGTCCCGAAACCTTATGCAACTTTAAATTCAATTTCTTTGTTGGTCCAACAAAAGGTATTGACTTTACCGAAAGACTCCCAAAGATTTATTTTCTTGGGCTATTACGGCACATAACATTTAGATTTCCTGGATGTTGTTTTCCTACATACTAAAGGGACAGCTTCATTCATAGACAGTATACCGTACTTACACGCACCGGCGTATAACACGCACCCTCGCCGGAACCGGAAGTGCGGGAGACGCAGCTGCAGATCGTGCAGCACAGAAAGTTATCGGCGTATAACACGCAGGTAGGGTTTAAACTTATTTTTTTAGATATAAAAGTGCGTGTTATACGCCGATAAATACGGTATTCTATTGAAATTGGCTTGTACTGCATGTTGTAAACCAGTTTTTCAGATGATCATATGTGTCAATTTACTTTCTGCCTTGTTGAAAACATAAAATCTGACAAATCTTTCACTGCAAACATTTCTATAAAAAACAGATGATTCATTTCACAAACGGATTTCCTTTTTCCCTCAAAATCTATATACTGTTTTACAGTATTTAAAGGGCAACTGCTAACACCCTGCCCAAAGGTTCATCTTGTCTTTAATAAAAATAATTGGAGCAATTCTGGTGCAAAATTCTGAAAGCAGTGCCATTACAGCAAACACAAACATGTTCCTGTTTTGTAGCAAAACTAGGATTTATATATAACATCCCAACCACACTGCTTTTTAGCATAGCTGAGTTGATAAAAGTATTTGGCAAATGAATAGTATCCGTACCAATAAAAAATAAAGTCGATGTTGGTGACAACAGTAACTGAGAATCTCTACCGTATTGAACGGTAAGCTCTTTGATTCACATACAACAAAGAGAGGTTGGTAACTCTAGTAATAAAGACTATTTCCTTTAAAAAGAAAGGCATATGATAGCTGAGAGGCCCCTTCAAATTATCGTGATGTCCCCATGGAAAATACATGGGAAGATTCTGTAGAACCCTTCTACCTTCGGTTGGTGTCCCCCAAGGTTCAGTCCTTTGCCCTCTGCTGTTGTCTCTTTAATACTTCATCTCTTCGCAAACTAATCAACTCATTTAGCCTCCAGTATCATCTATATGGTATCTTCTCCTGATCTCTCTCTGTCACTCATGTCCCATATTACCAACTGCTATTTCTTCATGGATGTCACAACGTTACCTGAAACTTATTCTTTCTAAAACTGAACTCATTATCTTCTCACTACCTCCTTCCATCTCCACTCCACTAACTGAATTCTCTATCACCATTAACAACAACACCACTATCTCTCCTACTAACCAGGCCCAATGACGCTAACCTTTCCTTCATCCCTCACATTCAGTCCTGACGCTTGCACCGATTATAAGACAAGGTTTTTTTCAGAGCAAATGCTCTGAAAAATACCCCTCGTCTTATAATCGGGGTCGTCTTATAATCAGACCTCAAATAGGTCGGACTATGAGACGACTAAGATCCAGATCCCCCGCAGCGGCAGGGGACCTGGATCCTCCTGTCCTCCCCCCCGCCCCACTTACCGGTACTTCTGAGTCCCCGGTGTGTAGCGTGTAGATGTCTACGCGATTTGCGTACGGGGGTTGTCTGCAACGGGGGTTGTCTGCGTCCATCGCGCAGACCTTCCCCGGCTGTCAGAGATCAGAGTTCCCCGCACCGGTGCCGGTGCGGGGAGGCGTGCCTAGAAGGAGGCTGCTAGGCACGCCTCCTTCCGGCTGCAGCGTAAGTGCGTGGGATCTACACACTGCCTCGGCTACATGACAGGGAAGTCAGAAGCACCGGTAAGTTGGGGGGGGGGAGTGTTAAATGGGGGGCATAAGGCATTTCTGGAGGCAGAGTGCTCTGTGAAATGCCTTTTAACCCCCTTAATGCCACTCTGCCTCCAGAAATGCCTTTTTAACCCTCTATCCGCCACTCTGCCTCCTGAATGCCTTAAACCTCCCTATATGCCACTCTTCCCCATAATATGCCTTTTAACCCTCTAAATGCATAGTGGCATATAGAGGTATAAGGCATTTCTGGAGGCAGAGTGGCACATAGGGGGTCAAAAGGCATATCATGGGGCACAGTGGCATATAGGGTTAAAAGGCATATCATGGGGCACAGTGGCATTTAGAGGGTTAAAAGGCATATCATGGGGCACAGTGCCATATAGGGGGTATAAGGCATTTCTGGGGCAGATGTGCATAACTGGGGGGCAGGTTGGAAAATAGAAGGAAATAAAACCAAAATATTTTTCTCAATCATAGCTTTTATTAAAAAAAAATAGTTTAGATGAATTAACATTTACTGGTAAAACTTTTTTCCTATAGGGTGGTCTTATATTCAGGCTTTTTCTTTTTTCCTAAATTAATATTCAGATTTGGGGGGTCGTCTTATAATCAAGCAAATACAGTAAATTTAAAATCCTGGTACTAACATATAAGGCCCTCCATAAGACTGCTCCTCCATACATTTCTGCCCTCATAAGCAAATACTCCCATTCTCGTTCTTCCATGGGTTAAGGCTCTCCTCCTCACTCATCACCTCTTCTTTTTCCTGTCTACAAAATTTCACTCGAGCTGCCCCATATCTCTGGAAACTACTTCCAAGGAACCTTCAGCTTTCATCCTCCCTCCCAACATTCAAGAAATATCTCAAAACCCACTTCTTCAGAGAAGCCGCACCCATCTTAGCTGCTAGAACTTCCCTGTCAACTCCACACTACCTCTCGCCCGTCTCTGTTCCTTTATTGTCACCCCATTCCCTCAAGATTATAAGCTTGCGAGCAGCGCTCTCTCGACCTAATGTATCGGTTTTGTCTTAGTCTGTCAATTCTTGTCTTGTCAGACCCCTTGAATATATGTATTGTATTAAGCGCTACGTAAATTGTTGGCGCTATATAAACAGGGGGTAACAAGGTCCACTGCAGACATGAGCAGAAATAAGTTCCTACCTTTCTTTCATTGTGCTCATTAACTACAGCGTACCTTGTTTCACACGCAAACTAGAATCTATTACAATTAAATGATCACATTCCCTCTAGTGGTGGGAAATATATACTCTGTACCATTAATGTCTACATAAATGAGAGATAAAACAGAGAACAAAATCAAGAAAGGAATTGACTTTTTTCAGTGAAGTTGTTATATTAGTGCCAGAGGCAGATTTGAAAAGAAAAAAAAGAGACCAGAACAAAATATTGCATTTTAGATTAATTAGTCATTCTTGATGTCTGTGATATTACCTGACCAGCAATGCATGAAATAAGTTCATTATTCTGTTTCTGTCAGATATTAGGGGACATTCTAAAAAATATATATTTACATGCTACCTGTGAAAAATCAACATTAATTTCAGTCTAGGTTTATAAGTATTGCTTCTGATCATGCATAAGCCTTAGCATACACTCATAGGAACAAGCCAAGAGCAAATATAACTGGATTGTGATACAAAATGGTTGGGCACTTTGGTGGGTATTTGGTGGGAATTCTTTAGCTTACACGGTGTCCCTCAAAACAAGGAGCTCAAGGAATTTGCCTGCCCTTTCTAGAGAAAAAATATGGTTTCCAATTTTATATCCTTTTCCTAGGAAGAAGGGAAGTTTTGCATATCCTTATCTCTGACTCCTAACATTAACTATATAATATATATCTATATCTATATATATAGATAGATATATATATATATGTATCAATAAATGTATTTTTCTGATTTGCTTGCACTGGAGTAACTTTGTATCTTTATCATTTTTTATTACTTGGTTGCTATCATCCAGATTCTACATCCCCTGCTATGACTGCTTCTATATTTGGCACTTAAATTCCCCCTCCATGAACCCTTTCTTTGCTGTACAGGTTTGGAGTCTTACCCATCTGGAACATTACTTTGAAAGCTTTGTTTTTTTTCCTCCTGGGAGTGTTTTTTTCATGTGTTATTGTTTGTGACTTAGATGAGTTTATTTTTAAATATAGTCCCATCAACATAGAGAAGGCACCCACCATTAAAGATATACATATATTTTATATTTATGTTTATTTTAATATAGCTCCTACTCATTAGTGTATATTTTTTTTAAGAAGTTTTCATGGTCAAAACATGGAGTACGGAAATGGCGTACTGGAATTATCTTCCAGAATCAACAAATGTGTTGGGCCTAATTTAAATCTAAGAATCCATGGAACAGATATAATGCTATTCTAAACATAACATAATAGCAAGGACCAAGTAAGCTACAACATCTTACAACAGGGAGAGAAAATAAGCAGACTTGATAAGCTAAACATGTCTTGCCATCAAAATCTATATTTTGAAAGTAGAAAAACATTTATGTGCATTTGTTGTTTTTGAAAACATATTTTTATTACTGTTTAAATCCTGTAAATATATTGATTTTACCTGGTACCATATAATATTTGATTAACAGTAATGTAATCCATTTCCGCAATCCAATGTTGCATTTTGTGCAGCTGTACATTTTAACACTAGATGGCAGCATAGGCCATCTGAACTTAACCATAGCTTCTGCTGCTACCGCTTAATAACTTATAATGTTATTTTATCGTAAAATATTTCATGTATCTTGTAAACTGCATGACATAATTGAAACACTTATTTTGTATCTGTCTAAAAATAACAAAACTACTGTAATCTCTACTGCAACCAATATTCTTTGAAAGTTCTTCAGATATCGACATAAGAATGTGTAACATAACCAACTACACTATTCATTTTAAGGGATCAGTCTACAAGGGCAAGGTGGCCCAGGGGTTCCTAATTTTCCAGGTCAGGTAACATAATTTTAAGGTAGTAGCGTGAACTTACACTGTGTGTTAGCTGCTCCAAAACAGCCTCTGCCAAGGTTAATGAGTGTTAATTAGAGTAAACGAGTGTGTGCATGTGTGAGTTTGTGGGTGTTAAAGTGTGGGTGCTAGCAGTGGCATATTCTGGCAAGAAGACGGTGGCTAGTCAATCAGCCAGTTAAAAGGGAAATCACTGGTCTCCCCAACAAGCAGTGCCAAGTGACCACAGTCCACCATAGTTTTCTTCTGTACTTTCTTTAAAAGTTGATCTCTGGGATATAACATAATATCTCAATGCCCTGTAGAAAGGACAGTGGTGCATGTGAAGATAGGGGCAGCCCTTGAGCAATCTTGTAAGCGTGCATGAGGGCTAGAAATCAGAAGAGAGGACAGAAGAAGAACACTGGAAGAGCGGAGAGACTGGTTAGTGTATTTAGAGATTTTGTGTTTAGAGATGAGTGATGAGAGAAGAAGAGCTATGAAGACCTTTGAAAGAAAGAGTGAGGATTTTGAAATGAATCCTGAAGCACACTGGTAGCCAGTGAAGAGGCTGATAGAGGAGAGAGAAAGGTAAGTCTGACAGCAGCGCTCATGGTGGATTGCAGAGGGGCGAGACGGGTAAGAGTGAGACTAGAGTTACAATAATCGAGGCGGGCATGGACATGAGCCTTAGTGGAATCTTGTGTAAGAAGGGATGGATGCGGGCAATGTTTTTAAGATGGAGACGGCAGTTTTTAGAGACAGACTGAAAGTGGGGGTGAACGAGAGGTCAGAGTCAAGGTTGACCCCAAGACAGCGAGCATGAGGAGACAGGGAAATGACTGTACCGTTTGACATTAAGGGAGACTGATAAGGGAATGTTCGCTTCGTAGGGAGGGAAGATGAGAAGTTCAGATTTGGAGAGATTGAGTTTTGGGAAACATGCAGACATCCTGGTAAACAATAGAATGGCTCAGTTTTAATCACACAGCCAGACTCTCTGACTAATGAAAGTCTATGGAGGGATGGACTTCAAAAGCTTTGCCATATTCAATTCAGTGTGATGTTTGAACAGGGAGAGATACCCAAAATATCATGACTGATAACAATGTTGGCCTCCAGGTTTGCGGATACAGGGAGTTTATTGGAACAAAATGAGAGAAAATCAGCATGGGTAATTTTCTTTTCATAGGAATTTTCCTTTAAGACTCAAGAAACAGCTACTGTGTGAGGAAAGTTTTTCTTTGTCTGACAAACTTTATGGTTTTGATTTTCAGAATAAACTTGGCATTGTGTAGCTATTTGCTGGCTGGCAACCAAGTAGGTTTAGACTTCATAAGAGGTTATAACAGTGCCATTCAGGCTAAGGATATAAGCTGTTACTGTCTAGACACTTCCTGGGAAAACTGTTCAGAACAAGCCAGCTTCATTTGAAATGACAATACCAAACCGTGCTATCTGAGGCCCTAGGCAAACAAGTACAGACATCCTCTAGCCATATGTTTATTATGGCCTAGAACCCAACAGTAATACCAGTAATGCAGAAAACACATCGCCGTGCTGGACTTTGTGGGAAGATATAGTTTAACCATTAGCTGATTTCTTTATACCTTTAATAGCTTCAGATAACAGAAATATGTTAGAAACCATAGTTTGAGAAAGAAAATGGTACATGAATGAAGCATTTAACTCATACAATCAAGTATTGTTATTATTCTAGCATGTTCAGCAAACATGCCAATAGATCTCATTTTATTCATCATGGATAGTTTTAAACATACAAAAATAAAACGATGTTTAAACTCCTTCAAAAATCATCACAAAAAACTGGTCCTAGAGGATAGTGATATATTATTGCCTAGGGTTTTGGGCTGATTTACTAGGGACCTATTGCCTTAATAGGTGACTGGCATTTCTAGTATGTTGGAGCTATCAATGGGCCATTTGGGGAGACCATAGACCTCCCTTAATGCTGACCCATTTATAGCATAGATGTTCATGCTGGCATCTATAATATCTGTACAGCACTTACTGGGGTGAAGTACATGACATCTCAATGATCCACACAATAAAGAAGGACCCCCTAAAAAGATCTGATAAGGAATGATGCCCTGAGCCAGGCCTAGGACAGCAACCCAAGTAAATATATAGATGACTTAAATGGTACATCATTGGTTAAAATAAGGAGCACAGTGCCAATTGCAGTGGGGGTCGCATGTAGAAGGCTTATTGATGATTAAAGAATTATACTGGGCATGGTTTGGGATTTCAAAGGTATGAGGTTATAGACAAGCTTTGAACCTACCTACTCCTTGTTATACAGCAAAGAAGTGGGATTGTATAGGTGGGTTAGCTCTTCATGCCTGAAGAAGAACCCTAAGTTGTCTTTAAGACAGGAGTATTGAGGACGATGCTGATCCGAATTTTGTATACAAGGCAAGGCACGCTAATTGGGTTTTGCAGCTTATGAGTATAGGCACGGTGACTACAGCCCTTTAAGACATTCAGAGACTTATGTTGGGAGCTGCTATCGCTTAAGTTGTTATTACTATTATTATCTTTTTTCATATTTGCAATCTGTGTTAGTTTGTGTATTATTTTTTGCTATGTACTAGCGCTATTAAGGGAATTTTTCTTTTTTGTTGTAGAAGTTGTCTTGAAAGCATGTTTACTAATTCTCCCCAGTCAATAAATGTTATCATCCTGACTCATCATGTTTCAAGATTTTCAGGACGTATGAACCCTCAGTGCAAAATTTACCATTACTTTGATCTGAAAGCATCATGAAAACCAAACTGAATGATCCAAACCACAGCAAATGTTGCACCTTAATCACTTTTTATACATAGTCCACAATGTGTATAAGCCTCTTGTGTGCTCATTGCTCATCCTGGGCCGAATGACAATTAGATGTGTGCACTGATGGAGAGATATATGTAATGTAGAAAATAATGATTAAATCTGTAACTTGTGCAAGCACACCATGGGAATATATATATATATATATATATATATATATATATATATATACACATTCACACACAAACACACACATTCCTTGGGGAAAAGTGAAAGATGTCAAGATGTCATTATTTACAATGTCCACATGAGGTCACTATTTTCTTATCGGAAATTAAGTTCCAAGTCACATGGTTATGCCTTGGCGGCACATTCTATAACATAGGGGAATTCCCGTCATGGTTTATTAATCTTTACAGGTGATATTGTCTAAATGTTATAATAGTGCTGCATAGTTCCAAAGACATGGCACCTTATTTCAGACAGGTGTATGTTGTATCTTTAGTCTCATTAAAAGACTGTGAGGAATCTATGTCAACTGCGGATCCCTGTAGAAAAAAAAAGTTTAAGTAACACTCACTGGGATCTGAAGATATTAGAAGAGATTGTTTTCTTTACAACATGGGTCATGCCCATACTAGCCATCTGGCACACCAGGCAAATGCTGAGCTGGTCAGTGGCCAACAGTGCCACACCACACTCACCTGATCTGCTGCTCCAAGTGGTGGATATGCCCGGCCACACATTGCCCAAACTTAAAAGCGTAGTGTGCAGCCACACATATATCCAGCCGTCGGCCACGCTAACATCATAAGGCAATCGCTGGTCTTAAAGTCCAAAGGCCACCTCCTGATCGATAGTCTGGCCCTGACAGGCCTACACCATGATTGACAATAAGTCAAACACGCGTCGTGATTCTGGACTTAATTGTGGCTTGTAATTACTTCACCTTTAATCCAACAAAAAAATATCACATGTACCTACAGATATGGTTAAAATCACATGAAATTTACAGGCTGTGCGAGAAGATTTTAGCATCCTTACATGATAGAAATCTAGATCATTAACTCTTAGTTTATAGATGTTCTGTCCCCAAATTGCACAGAGGTGGTTTAAAGGAGAGCTCAGCGTGACATCACAACATGGGTTCATGTTTTGTGTTGCAGACCCCTAGAGAGCTGTCCTTACTTGACTTCATATAAGAATATAATCCATTTCAAAGTGTAGTCAGGAAGTCAAATCTGTGCATTAGGAACATTCTGGGAACAGTAGCATGTGGTCATCAATATGTCATCGGATCTGCTCCAGGCTTTACTGAATATAGTACAGACAGTCGCTAACGGTCCACAATGTGCTTTCTGTCACAGGCATACTTCCCAGCAGCTGTGCCACAAATCAATATACCCTCTCTAACTGCTTTATACATGTGATTGATTATTCAAGTTTTCACTGCAAATGTGCATCATATGTACACCAAGGAATACCCCATATGGAATTTACTCACCCAAACCAAAACTCTTCAGCGGCATAAGGTGGAGGTCACAGTCTAAGGTTTGTACCAAACCCAGTGGCGTCGCCAGGGGGGGGCCAGAGGGGGCCATGGCCCCCCCTACATTATGCTGTGCCCCCCAGTGTGCCCCCCCAATTAAAACGCTATACCATTTTACCCGGTGTGCACAGCAAGCTCCAATTGCAGCCGATGCGGCTGGCAGCTTCAAAGCAGCTTTAAAACTGCCTCCGCTGGCCGCTTAATGGATTGCCGGCATGCCAATCACTGACTGAGGCTCTTCGTCCCGCCCCTTTTAAGGGGGCGGGCTCTTACGGAGCAGTTGCTTGTCACTGCCTGACAGGGAGAAGAGCACAAGGGAGAAGAGCAGTCTGCTGTGTTACAGTGGAAGAATGAAGGCCAGCAAAAAAAAAGTATTTTATTTTAAATAAATAGTGGATGTGACAGAAGGAGGGACATTAACAAGGGGGGGCTGCATTGGGAAAATTAAATAATACACAAAGATGGTGGCTGGAGACATAATTACACATCAGGGTGGTTAGCAGGATGTCACATATATCAATACACAAACGGGGGGGGTTAATACACATGGGTATGGGGGCCATTAAATTAACCAGTACAAGGGGTTGGTGCATCAATACACAAGGGAGGGGGGCTGGCTGGGGGCATCAAATAAATCAATACACAAAGGAGGGGGGCTGGCTGGGGGCATCAAATAAATCAATACACAAGGGAGGGGGGCTGGCTGGGGGCATCAAATAAATCAATACACAAGGGTGTATTGCAAAAATGCACAAAGGGGGGTGGCTGGGGAGGCACAAATACACAAGGGTCAATACACACAAACAGCAAAGCAATGTGGAAGGCATTTTATATGGTTATCCCATCCTGATGTGGGGGTCCATGTGGCAGCAGAGCCTGCCCTGGTGTATGTGTTTGGGTGTCAGTGTTGCAGAGCCTGTCCTGATATGAGTTTGGTCATCTGTTTCCTGGCACTTTACTTGCTCTAGAGGGTTAAATAGAACTTTGTAATTTTTATTTATCCAGATTTTGTTGTCACTTCAGAGGACAAAACTTTCTAGGCCTAGAAATCAGAGGAAAAGTAAAGGTTTTGTGTTATTTACTCTTATTTCAATCTGAATATATTATTAAAAGTTAGATGTTGGTTCAGAGTTTGTGAAACTCAGTTCTTGATTTCATTATACAGGACACTATTCCCCTTTGGTTTCACAGACCTTCATAGACCAAGTGCTACTCAGCTTAGTTATATGCAGCTGTATGCATTGTGTTATCTGTGATGAGGCGTTCATTTGGTGACGCAGCGCTAAGATGGTTGTGATGCATTAATGGCTAAAAGTTTTGTTGAAGTTTCCATTATGTCTAATCTCCTTAATTTATTTGGGCCTTTTAACTTTTTTGATTTCTGGGATTTTAATAATGTGATAAAAAAGAATGATTTATAGTTGTTTGGATGTCAAATAGTGTGTATAATTCTGTTGATCTGTATCTGCTATGTTTCCATACATTATTTATGTATACCTGCAAATACAGGTTTTTTTTTGTCTTATTCAGTTGCACGTGCTGTTTCCATGTGTTGTTTATTTGATCTATACCTGAACTACAGGGAGTAAGTAAAAGAGCGGTATGGTTTAGTGAATGAGGGGACAAAGGGACTCTGGGGATGATTACAGGGGAGAGGACCTCTCAATGTCACGGTGCAGTCAGAAGGAGGGAACACTGCACTGACTCTCACTGTCTTCCCCTGATCTGCAGTCAGTGTGGCAAATATATTGGCAGCAGGGTCTAATATTAATATATATCGGAAGCCGGGACTAATAATATATACCGGCTGCAGGGTCTAATATTAATATATATCAGCAGCAGGAGCTAATATTAACATATAATGACAGCAGGGTCTAATATTTATATATATCGGCAGCAGGGGCTAATATTAATATATATTGGCTGCATGGCCTCTTATCAATAAATATTGGCTGCAGGGGCTAATATTTATAATATATTGGCTGCAGGGACTAATAATTTATATATCGGCAGTAGGGGCTAATATTAATATATGTTGGCAGCAGGGTATAATTTTTATGTATATTCGCAGCAGGGTATAATATAAGTATATATCCGCAGCAGGGGCTAATATCAATATATATCCGCAGCAGGGGTTAATATTAATATATATCGGAAGCAGGGTGTAATATTTCTGTATATTGTCAGCAGGGGCTAATATTAAAGAATGAAAAATAACTGTCACTTTAGCTGTTATTTTGAAATCATATTTTAATCACGGTCTTTACTTCAAAGAGATAAGTGCATATTATGTAGTTAAAAATGCACGTCTAACGTGTGTATGTATGTGTGTATATATATATATATATATATATATATATAGTGTAAATGTACCGTTTTATAATTGGCCCCCCTACTTTGGTCTCTGGCCCCCCATGTGCCCCCCCTAAATATGAAAGCTGGAGACGCCACTGACCAAACCACAACAAGGAATACCTGTAAATCTTATGGTACAGATCAGAATTGACCTTCAAACAAATCGTATGTACTAAGCAGTCAAATGAACACTACTTCAGTTTTTGACTAACCTAGAACATTAAAACAAACCAGTTTTTTGTATGCGCTTAATTATTTCCAAACGGAACTCTAACCTGACTCATTACTGTGGCCGTAGCTGTGTGGGGGCTAGTGGACAAGCACATAATACCACTATATCTGGAAACACTTCATAGATTACAAATGGGGAAGGACAGGGCCAGATACAGGGTGTACAAAAGTAGGAGCAATTTGAAGCATCACACATTGTCCCAGACTTCCAACAATAAGGGAGAGGTTTATGACAGTATTTAGCACAATTACCAATTGGTTGGTATACGGAATGTCAATCTGAATACATTCGAAAAATAATATAATCTAAATAAATGGCATCTGTTTGTTTCACTTATGCGTCAACCTATACTTTACTTCTAGCAACACAAACAGTAGTTTTTATACTATTGCTAAGCTAGTTACATACTCACTATGGAACCATGGAACTGGTTTTGATGCAAGTGCAGAGAATATGGGTTCATCTTTGGTGCATAGTATCAGATATAGCCTCTTTACCCCTGGGTGCTCCTCTACAGCTTAAATGAGTGACAGGTAGGTCTGCGCTTTTGCTTATTGTTAGCAATGCTATCTTAGTGGCTTTTTTGAGATCCAATGACTGATGTACCCTCGATACCTGGGCCAGGCCCCTTCTCAATAACGATACAACACCAGAATTGGGTTTAGAAAAGGACACAACCGATTTATTTAACCTAGTCATTGCCACACAACCTTAAACCAAAACCAAGGTGCATAAACAGGGCAATGACTACTAAAATGAGCTCCAATAAAAAACATAAATAATTAACATTTATAAATAACAAACACCAAAAGCTCCCCTTAGCTATCCAGGTACCACCAATACAAGGAAGGACATACCCGGATGCCCAGACCCAGACCCAGTTCCAAGCTCCATCAACCAGAAACCTTCCACTACCAAATGCTCTCCCCCGAACATTCACTCCCCCCCCCAGATTCCTGGTAAGCTTCCCTCTCAACCGTGACAAAAATTACACCACCCCCACCCAGTACCACAAACAGGGGGGGGAGGGTGAGACAAACTACACAAGGTAACACAAAATGGCCCCCATCCTTTTGATACACATCCTTACATAACCTCCCTTTAGCCCCGCCCCCAAACAAAACAAAAATACCACCATGCTTAGCCCTAGTCGGCATCCCAGTCAAGACTCATCCCAGCCCATTCTGGCCCACATGGGCATCATTTCCTCTTCAAAATTGGTCAAAGGAAGGAAAAATGACGGGGGGGGCTGGCCAGATAATCCAACAGACAAGCTACTGTAGCTCAATCAAGGTGCCCATGCTGACCCCTGCACCACAGAGCAATGGAAGAAAGTGGCCGGTCTGATGAATCACATTTTCTTTTACATCACATGGATGACCAGGATGCGTACCAGGAGAACACACGGCACACTAGGGAGGTGTGCATTGCATAACTTTGTTCATCTTCTTTTGTTAGGTACCAAACTTTTTTTCTTCATTTTTGGGGGGGATACCAATGGGATTGATGGTGATTTTCATTGTTCAGTCTTCTGGCACCCAAAGAGTTCCTTGGATGGCGATCGTCCCTCCGCCCTCTTCGGTAACTTAGAGGTGATGGGTGTAAATAGGGGTATATGTAGCATTTCTTACACAATGGTTGTATCAGTTGTGCTAGATTTTGGTGAGTACAATACAGAATTTAGTTTGCAAATACTAAGCTACACCATTAGTTAAATAAAAAAGCACTAAAAAAATAATATGACTATTTTAGAGACATTACCGCGTAAGGTTAGCTTAAGGATTGCAGGGAACCACACATGCCAGTTCAATTATATCTAAACAGAACGCCTGCGGCACAATCACTCAGGTGCAAAAATGCACTGTTACAGATCCTAATGAACTGGGGGAATTGTACACTGAGCTTATGATTTGGAAGCTCCTGGAAGGCTTTTTTAATGCTAGGATTTTTTAAGGTTGAGATTGGATAAATCATCAAAATGAATTTAGGATCCGTAAAGCTAATCAATGACCATTTACAAAAAAAAAATCTAGCTAAACAATTTAACGTCAGGCTTTGCTTAGAGGCAAATTCTAATTCCTAACCCTTTGGGAATACATTTAGAAACAAGCATTTTATTATAATACAGATAAAACACTCGTAGCTCTACAAAATCTGATTTATGTTGCAATAACATTGGTTGAGAATGGGTGGGTAGCACAAAGTAATGGAGTGGTTGCCTGTACCACAGAGTATGCATGTGCATCTCTAACTGCTGGGTGGTATTGGGAACCACACATTAATATTGTTTCCAAAAAATTACCTCTTCCCTGGACTGGTGATGACCCTAGCACTTTATAAGGCCAGTGACACTTGGATATGCGTGCAAATATGTACATTTTTTATGTTGGGGCATATCCAGCATATATAGTCCAACTGTTGACTTCCATTTCTGCCTATGTAATGATCTGGCATCTTGGTGAGCTTTGGGTGCACATTTCTGAATTGATTTCTTAGTTTTGAACTTTGTCTAAACTTTGTCATTGCTTTTGGCTTGTGTCAACCATGAAAGTACGCCACCTGTCCTTTTGTCTTATGTTTTATTTTTGTGTTCCTTCTGCCATCTTCAGACATCTTGGTCTGGTTTGGCATGCTTGATTAGTTTTGCCCATAGATTAGGTTTAGAGTGCAGCCGCTGAAGTCCCAGTGATAAGGGTACCTGGGGGCTCAATCAAAGGTGATGTGACTGATATAGGCTCAAGGTGTCTCTTTCAGAACTTTATTTACTAGTCTCAGACATTGGGTCCATCTGTATGGTACCATACAGTCCCCTTCTAACCACATGCTTCATCCTAGATAATGTTTTAGGTAAGGTGACACTCGTCCAAATCAACGAAAAACATAAGGTTTTCTTTAAGGTGAAAACTCTATGGTCAAGGCAAATAAAAACAGCACAACATAAGACTCATCCCACCTGTTTAGAGCCAGGAGACAGGAAGCTCTCCATTCTTTAATCTCACCAGCTGTGATTCATGTCGACACCAGAGACCACCACCTGCAGGAAAGAGATGCTTTGCTGGATCAATCTAGCATTTAAAAGTATGTAACAATCGTGAGCTACATTTTATAGATACACTACCAAAGTTTGCCCAGATTTCTTCCAGATGAAAAAATAAAATAATAATAATAATAATAATATGCAGGGGTCAAGCCCATTTGGAAACATAAATGCTTAGCATCAACACCAAGTTTCATATATATATGCTTTGTTTATTCACATGACATTAGGAATATCATCTGTCAGGATGTTCCCAGCAGGCTTAGAGTCTTATTCAGGCCTTATTCATTTATATTGTTCTTTTTTTTCTCTTTCAGAAGGATGCAACCCAACATAAATCTTTAATTGACATGTTAAAGGGAAAATATAATGATCATGTTTCAATTCCCTAAGCCTGCTTAATCTTAAAGCCAATCAGTCGAACATTAGATGTCCATAACCCTTAAATATTTTGGAACAAATTATTGTAATTGAAAATCTTTCACTACGCTATTAAACCCTATATAAGTGTATAATGTTTTGCTGTGAACAGAAAGCGATCATGGTCTTTTGAGGCATATTACACCAATCCTGCGCATGTATAAATGATACATTTTATATCTGAGTCAGCTCCAGATATACCAACCAAAAAAGCCGTACTACTTTGAATAAATTTTGAAAATATGGATATCTTCAATTGGAACAACAAAAGACTCATAGAATGAGTAAGCTTTCAAGATCCCACGAGATTGTTTTAATTTCATACAAGTGATATATAGATAGTTTTCCTTAAACTTGGGCGTTATTACCGGTACATATTTAGACAAAAGTATAGTCATAAAATCATCAGTACGATAATATACCATTATATTTCATAATATTAATAATAGATCATCTAATGTGATATTCCAGAATAGCAAATAGCCAAACATGAATGCTTTTGTTTAGAGGGTGTTGTAAGACCCATGGCTGTGGGTGGAGATTTATTGAGACATTTTTGGGACTTTGTAACCTACTCACTACTAACTACCTTGTAATTAAGGCATTTAGGAGACATTTATAAACACATTTCTGTTGCTTCCATGCCCATTATTGTGACTACAAGGAGTTTAAAACATTATAGTAAACGGTAATAAAATTGTGAGCTCCTAGAAAAGAGGTCCATGAGGGATTAGATAGGGACTGGGGGATTAGGAAAGAGAGACTGTCTGTCCCAAACAGGGACTCATTGGAGTTACGGGGAGATGATGCCACCACAATCGTGTTCTTTCTAGTTTCCACTTTTTGTCAGCAAGCTTTAGGGGAATGTCACACATCAACAGTTATTAAAAACACGTCTCCTATAATTAATATGAAATTAATTATATTCAGTGGAATTACCCCCCAGCCATCATATGTACTTTAATGCATACGATAGCTGTGTGGCCCCTTTAGTTTTTTTACAGAGGGAATTCTGTAGTATCCCCCAAATGATGTTACATTATGGGGTCATGGTTTGCATTCAGATATAATTGAAACAGAGACAGCATTATTCCAGTAATATTATGTTTATCACCATCTTTAAACCATTGATGCCGACTGTTTTTTTGCTGACATCATCATCTCCTCATTTAATAGTTTGAGATTTAACTATATGAGATGGCTCTGGGATTAAGCTCAAGGCGGCCTCATTGATTTTTCTGGAAACTAGAATCAATGTGGGTACTTATTGTTATTATCAGTGCAGTTTAAGCATTTATTTGTTAAAACAAGAAACAAGCACCATGATCTTAAAGGAGGCCCTGGGATCATATGTAAGAAAAGTAGATATGATCAAAAACATAACTTTCCACGTCATAATTGGAAGCACAACCTCCTTTTGGGAAAGAAGATCATTTTATAATCGCAGCTGCAATATTATATGGTTAAACTGGTTAAAGTATGTATAAATATATGTTAAAATATAAAAGTTTTTAAAGTTAGTATGTAAACTAAAAAAAGAAAAAAGAGAAAGATTGTAACTGATAATAAATAAAAAAGGGTTGTTTTTTTTTTACCAAAATGGAGAAAAGCAACAAATCTACAACTATGGTAAATGGGGACCTGCTCCATTTTTGTATCATAGATAAATGTTAAATTTTTACATTTGCACTGAAATGTTTTTTTTCCCTGCAGGATTTTCCCAAAGGATGTAAAATGTGCTCTTTAGTGAAATGGTCTTATAGGCACAGCATGGGTGGAAAATAGGTTGGGGTCACTGGGACCCACTGGGAAGCCCAAGAAAGCCATGTGCCCTTGATAAAGTGGGACATTTCCAGAATATACCACCACATATTCCTTTTTTAGAATGAACCCACATACAGCTTCTCCATAATGTTCCTTTATGATCAGAATTAGTGTTTGTGATAGAAATGAAAAGCTATTTCACATTTACAGTAAATGCATATCATTTCACTGTATTGATCTGGTTAAGCTTTATGCTAGGAATACATGCTAAGACAACCATGTTCTTATTTGTGTAGACCCATTAAAAAGAAATTCAATCTTGCAAGCTCAGCTCTGAGGTCACCTCTATGAACCAGTGAAGCTTGTTTTCATCGCAGTGGTACAATTCTTGTATAGGACAGTTTTAATACATTTTTTAAAAAAGCTGTATATATAAAAAAAGAAACAAAAAATATAATGTGGAGGCATTACTGTTACATATTAATTAATTACAATCATGTTTAAATCCCCCCCCCAGGACAAGGGGCCAATGCAATATGATAGCTGGTACTCTTTTAATATATCTTCAAGGAATGTACTTATCTTCATTTTCCTCTTTCAATGTCAGGAACATGTTAGACAAAGGCCAGGCCAATTTGTGTTGAACGGCAGTGATATGCTGTGGACTGAACTGGGAGTAGGCCTGCGTATAGAGACATTATGTATAATTAGGGTAAGTTGGTGATTATAAAGTCAGAGTTGATCAGCAAAGTAACAAAAGTATGTGTCAAGATGTTGGCTCAACCATCAGTGTTAGGCGCAACCCTTGAGATTCTTTATTTTAGACTTGTGCATTCGTCTTCGGGCGAACATGAAAACGAACACGAAGAGTGCGTTTTCGTCTTCGTTCCGAAGACATGAAGAAGAGAAGACAGTGCCGGTAAAACGTAGGCGAAGACGAAGACTCACAACCATGAAGAATCTTCGCCTTCGTCTACTAATCAACCAATTGGTTGATGCCAGAGGAAGACCCTGCAGGTGACCAATAGGCTCACTCGCACGGCTTTTTTAACTCCTGATTTCCGCTCCCGTTAACCCCTGCGATGCTGCGTTGGATAACGGGAGCAGAAATCCGTAGGGTAAAGGGTTGTGCAAGCGACCAATAGGCTCACTCGCACGGCCCCTTACCACTAGTTGCTAGGCAGAAAAAAAAAAATAAAGCAACCTGGGACCCTGCTGCAACAGTTAAAAGTCCGTGCCAGCGACCAACAAAGTCGCCGGTACGGACATTTAACTTAGCATAAATAACTTACTATAACTTCGGACACAATGATGCCCTCTGTTGGTTTTACATTAAGTAGCATATGCTTGAAATCCAAAGTTATTATGCTACTCAATGTAAAACCAATAGAGGGCAGCATTCTGTCCGAACATATATTAGCCATATGTGGTAGTGTGTTCATTTTCATCTATTAATTATTTAAATAAAATATATCCCCATGATCCGCTGGTCTCCCCGCTGCAAGAGTTAAATGTCCGCACTGTCGAACTTGCAAACTGTCGAACTTGCCCTCTGTTGGTTTTACATTGAGTAGCATAATAACTTTGGATTTCAAGCATATGCTACTTAATGTAAAACCAACAGAGGGCAGCATTCTGTCCGAACATATATTAGCCATATATGCTAGTGTGCTCATTTGCATTTATTCAGATAAAATACATTCCCATGATCCTTTCGTCTAACAGTTTAATACAAAAAAACCCCAAAATAAATAGAAAAAAGGAGTTTGCAAGTTCGACAGAATTAATGTCTGTGAGTGCGGACATTTAACCAATGGAGTTGCTGATACACACATTTAAAGTACTGGCGCCAGAGCTGCTGCGGTACGCGTTAACCCCGTATTAACCCCTTAACCGGAAAAAACTAAGAAAAAACGAATATTCGCCCGACGAGAAGACAGGAACGGGCGAATATTCGCGGAATACAAAGATTTTTTTTCCCCGAAGACGAGCACGAAGACGAACACGAAGAGCCCCCTGGTGTCTACTTTATTTTGGTGTACTAAATAAATAATGTCACACATTTGATCCTTAAATTTAAAATGAATCCTTAAAAAATACTAATGGCCAAACAGTTAATTTGACAAATGTATCTGTTAATATCAGCATAATGACCATCCATGCCAAGCAGGATTCATTAATGGATTTAATATTATACTTACATTCCAAGACTATATTTATTGTTGTCACCTTAAAAAAAATCTACTGTGTCATAAGCCTTCCAGGAAATGATTTGCTTTATTGACATTTTTAAATTGCCCACTGACAGCATGTTTCATTCTTTCTGAAAACTGGGAATAACATTATTATCTGAGACTGACGGGCGGAGGTAATTTGTGAGAGTAATGTAAATAATTATATAAGGGCCATATAAAGGGGGTTTGCTGATAAAATAACACAAACCAGAAAACCAGAAAAAACATTACACCTTAGACATCAAAACACATACCTGTATTGTGTTGCAGTACAGCACCAACAATACTGTATACATCAATCTGTAACATACTGAAAAGAAGCAACAGTCATCAGAACATGGGCGTAAAAAAGTGGTATTATGGCATGAATAAAACCTGGGGTTGAAGGGGGCAGATGAGACCTGGCGTGGAGGTTAGTCTTCCTGATCTTTTCCCGACTAAAGATCACATGGTTCCTGGCAAACCACAAGTGTCCGTAACACAACACAATAGGCGCCACACTTCTTCAAAGGCACCCTCTGTGAGAGTTTTGGGGAAATAAAGTCCTACAGAACACAATGGTAGGAGAAGAACTTTCTTTCCACAGTGTATTTGAGTTCCTTTTCCAGGGGTCCCACCAAAGCATGTACAAAATGACACGGACAGAAGTCTCCTCCACTACAATGCACTGTGGACAGTGTCTGGACCTACATCCCTGAATGTTCTTAGGGGGAGGCATTGTATCTTTTGGTCTATTCTGTGGCACCAGAGAGCTCTTAAATCTGCTCCATGATGTCCTTGGTACTGATAAGCTTATTGATCACCCTTGGGAACCACAAGACCAGTGTCACTCCCCCCAGTTGGTTTTCATTCACAAACTCGATAACAAACGTGTATTCCAGTTGTAACAGATAGAGCTGTCCTACTTATCTGACTTAAGTCTTAAGCCTCCTTCAGAGGGAGAGTAGGTAAAAGTGGGACATGGAGTTCCCAGCAGAGCCATATACAGTGTCTCTCAGTGACCTACGCGCACACACTTGCACACAAAGGAGACTCTCAGCCAATTTGATATAATTGCACTGCGTTTCAGCCCTTGGAAGGGTCCTTGTACATGTGCACTTTACTCTGTCCATTTTGGAGCCCCAAATGAAGCAGAAAGATGTCCTGATGATAGCCCAACTTACTGCAACAAGCCTGAGTCACATCCAGCAGGACAGAACGAGGATTTTTTGCACAGAACCAGAACTTTTCCCTGAATTGTAAGGTCTGTGAGGCTCCACAGTCTAATCAGCTTTATTTAGCCTTGCGTCCCATTTCTTCAGGCTCATGCCTTCACAGGGTCCTATTGTTTACTGGAATAAAAATGCAAACAAAAAGAAAAACAAGCCAGATACAGTAAGTCTGCATAACTATTGTGTCACTAGAAATTGTGTTTCATCTGTCTGAGGCTGACAGTGTTACATTTGCTGATAAACACATTTTGCAGGATAAGAAAAACACCACAGTTAAACACATACCATTTTATACACTGCGCTGTGATTCCAATTCATTTTTATTTGCGAACACATTCATAGTTTTAGTAAATGATCACAACATAAGCTGGCAGCTGTCTCTTTAATTATCATAGCCCATACAGCACACTGGGAGGTAATTCATGCATCACTGAATATTAAGCATGATTTGACTATGGTGAACTCGTTTTTTGTTTTATTAACCTGGTGCATTACAATTTCAACATTTTTTATAGGTAGCCCTATTCTCATGTGCCATTTAAATCCATAGAAACTTCATTTTTATTAACCCAACACCAATATTCAAATTCTATATTGTCTGTGCATATTAGATCATGGCTTGTAGTCTCAGTGTACAAATAATGTTCAGGCTTGCCAAAAATGTTGAATGCTTTGGCGTATTTGGTATTTGAACAGATGGCTGGGAACGGAGGAACACAAGGGGCATGTTTGAAATACATAAGGAGAACATTGAATATGTCTTTGTGTGTTCTTTTATATCATTAGGGAAAGAAGCTCAATTCTTCTCTACTTGCATACAAGGAAATGGTTTGTGAAGAGTTGCTTTGGAAGAGATGCTTCCATTCTTGTACTACTTCAACAAAATTAAAGTTAAGATGGACAATTATCAAGTAATATGCCTAAAACAAACCACATAACCCATGCAGATGGGATTTTTATAGATCATCCAGCAAATAGTTCTTCTCAATGATCAGTACCATCCTCAGAGCTGAGAGAAGAGAGAAGCTGTAAAGGTCATTTCTACTCTGTTGATTAATGAAATCAGTGTTGGCGAAGGTTCCAGTAAAATATAATGCCATACCTCAACTTATTCCAGATACTTTTGTATATGGCCTGTACTGTTGGTATCTTGTTAGCCAGCTCAGGTTCGGTAACGGCTGACCCTAATGTGACAAATGGACCTAGATACAAGCTAGGAATGTCCTTCAATAGACATAACAGGAAAGTCTAAGTCTAAAGACAAAAGCTACAGAAATGTAACAACCAAAGACCTCTTCCCCTATGTCCTATACACCATAAATTAATTTACATTACATCAATTAAAGCTGTGACAATTTAAGAAAGAGAAGAAAAACTCATTATTGGTTAAGCTAGAATTCAGTTCTTCACATTATATATGATAAAGTTAGGCTAAATCTTGAGTATACTGTTCTAGAAAATGATTATCCCGGGAGGAATACTTAGAATCTGAATGTGTATTATTGGTTGATAGTTCTAATGGTTAATGCTTAATGATTGACCCTTTCTAATATTCTTTTGGAGAGCAAAATTTATTAGAATTTCCGGTTTACAGGGGGAAACTGTGAATTTTCATAGACCAAGCAATCTGTTTTACCTTGTATGTTATTAATTGCACATTGATCAATACCTGTTTCATTATGTCCTGCGGGTTAGGGACTAAATGTCAGTATTGCTTATAACTAGACTTGCGCATTCGTCTTCGGGCGAACATGTAAACGAACACGAAGAGGCCGTTTTTTTGTTCGTGTCAAAGACACGCCGGAGAGAATACAGTGCCGGCAAAACGTAGGAGAAGACGAAGACTCACAACCACGAAGAATCGAAGATCGTCTTCGTTTTTGCCGCGCAGCCACCAAAATTTCAAACAGGAGTGAGCTGATCCTCGTCTCTCCAATCAGCTCACTCTTGTGACGTCACGCTAAGGGTCTCGTCCAATGCTTGTGCTGCTGTTTTTTGAATTTCTGAAACCGCCTTTATAAGACCAGAGCTTGCCTGAGAGATCCATTCATTTTTCGCTGTGACTGTTTTGGCAACACTGCTGTGCTGCATCTGAGCGTTACAGAGAGATTGTTCTGTTCTGTGTGAGACTGGTAAGCCTCAGCCTGCCATTTCTCACAGTGCACTGTGTTCAGTTCTACTGAATTAATAATATTTAATAATAATTTTATTAATTTAATCATTTTTTAATTTAATTTGTCTGTCATCAACTGTGTAGTGCTGTTGAGTTGACAGTGCACCCAGAGCCTCACTGGCACTGGGGTGCCCTTTCCCTGGGCTGGCACTAGTGCCTACTGCCTGTCCTGCTTAAATAAATTAAATAATAGAATTTATAAATAATTTAATAGAATATATTATTAATAATTGAATACATAGAAAAATTATATATATATTTCTCAGTTATATATACTATAGTTAGTATAGTAGTAGAATAGTATACTAGTGTAGAGTGTACTGTAGACTAGAGGACTGCACTGGGAGGCGGGTCCCGCGGGACCCGCCAAAAAACTTGCGGGCGCGGGCGGTCTTGCTGGGGCTGCGGGCGGGAGCGGGCGGTCAGGCACTGTACCTGCGGGTCCCGGTAATCCCGCGCAGTCCCGCAAGGCTGCCTTCTTGCTGCTCCCTTACAGTGTCTCCTAGCTTGCTCCGCCCAGGAACAAAACGGAGTCACGTGATGTGACGTCACTTCCTGTGACTCCGCCTTGTTCCTGGGCGGAGCAAGAGAAGAGACGCCGTGAGGGAACAACTCGAGGGCAGCCGCGCGGGACTGCGCGGGAAATCAGGTAAGGAGGCGGGCATGATTGGCCAAAATGTGGCGGGAGCGGGCGGGAGCGGGCGGGAGCGGAACACCCACATTGCGGGAGCGGGCGGGAGCAGGATTAAAAACCGCGGGAGCGGGCGGGAGCGGGATTAAAAAAGAAGTCCCGCTCAGGGCTCTACTGTAGACATTCAAGACATCTACTAGTGTCCAATCTAAAATCAGTAATATTAATAAGTAATAATTTAATACATTATAAAATTATATATATATATTTGTCAGTTATATATACTATAGTTACTTAGTAATAGTATACTAGCGTAGAGTGTACTGTAGACATTCAAGACATCTACTAGTGTCTAGTCTAAAATCATTCAGTAATATCAATAATTCTATAATTCTTATCTTAATAGTTAATTAAATTAGCTATAAATAAAATTAATAATTAATTACTACTAGCTTACAGTTCAGCTAATCTTATTAGTACTGGTGCTGCAGCTTCTTAGTTTGTGCTTTGTTTTAGCAACAGTAAGAGACCAAGTCAATTTTTCTTAATTAATAATATTTCATTTTATTTCATTTGTTTTGCTCACCTCAGTCCATCAGTGAAGTGAACTTGTTGGGCTAGTGAGTGCAGCCGCATAAGTGCTGTGTTCTTTTTTGATCAGCAAGCAGTGACGTTAACTGTTTTGCAAAGATTTTCTCATTTATTTTACATTTTATTTTAATTTTATTAAAAGTACCCTTAGTGTTTTGCTCACCTCAGTCCATCAGTGAAGTGAACTTGTTGGGCTAGTGAGTGCAGCCGCATAAGTGCTGTGTGTTTCAGCAAGCAGTGAAGCTAACTGTTTTGCTGTGACATTTTATTTTATTTCTAATTTCTTTTCAAGAAAAATTGACTGTGTGACGACAAGAACTGTACTTAGCAAAGCTTCAACCTACTAGCTGTAGTACTAAAATAATTCTAATCTTTAATCTTAATCTATAATATATTATATAATATAATATAATTCGTAATCTATAATATAAGTAATTCTAAATTCTAATTCATAATCAATATTCTTCTATCTATAATCCATAATAAAAGTAATTCTTCCAATATTTATTATATAACATAATATAATAAATTCTAATTCTATCTAAGTATATTCTATCTATAATCCATAATATAAGTAATTCTAATCTATTAATAATATAATATTATATATAATTTAACCTCACTTTAGTTTAGTGGGCTTGAGAGCATCTGCCTAGAGTTAGACTAGAATACTAATATAGCTTTAGGTTTAGCATAGTAGTAGGATAGGCTCTTAGGCCCGTGTAAATTCAAAGTCTTTAATTTTTTTATCCTCCTTTTTTTTTTTTTTTTTTTTTTTACGTTTTTTTTTAAACACTACACTACACACACAACACAAAATTTGAAATGGATCCTCCTTTTGGGACTAAGGAGGGACAAGCTCCATCTACCACAACCACCACCACCAGCACCACCACCAGTTCTAAGATGCAGCCTTTGCGTCAGTATAGTCGGCCAAGTAGGCCAAGCTCTCGCTTATCATTTGGGGAAGCATTGCTTGAAGGATCATCAAGTAAAGGAAAGGCACCAAAAGCAGGCAGTAGTAGTGCGGCTAGGCCCACAAGCTCTATGTTTTTTTACGGAAAGCCTAAAGCACCAGAAGCACGTTCAAAGTTAAAGGGTAGCACAACTAGTACTTCTACTAGCCCAGTGAGTAAAAAGAAGTGCCTTTTGCCCCAAGCAGCATCTTCCCCATCCACAAGCAGCATGCAAGGTACCAAGCAGAGCCAAATTAGCAGCAAGACTCAGAGGGGTCCCAAACCAAAGCGATCTCATTCCTTCGTAGGGAAAAAATGTTGAAGAAGGGCGCTATGGAAAGTGCAAACATTGTGGGAAGCTAATAAGCAGTGGGAAAGTGTCTGGCCATTTTACCATCACCTCACCATCACCATGAAGCATCACCTCAGCACTCAACACAACGCTGTGCTATTGGGGAAAGATGCAGAAGATGCGGTGGCCGTGGAAAACCCCCAACAGCTGCTTCTGAGCCAATAGCAGCAGCAGCAGCTAGTGCTGGCAGCCAGAGACCAAGGCAGGTTGGAGCACAACATGTCCAGCCCACCCTGGAACAATTTTTGGCATTCCAATCCAAAAGGTCAATGTCTAAACAGCAGGCCAATAAAGTAACGCGACTTATTGGTCATTTCATTGCTGTTGACGTAGCAGCCATAGTCAGGAAGCTGAAGGATGTGCTAAAAGTACACCTTCGCAAACGCATGGAAGAGAGTCCCGAAATGATGCTAGCGTGCCTTTGCGATCCAAGAATTAAGGGAAAGCTAGCTTTGAAATTCAATGTTCTCAGTTGCTACCGGGAGCAATTGGTCAACAAGGTGCGTGACTGGCAGCGTAAAATGGGAATGCTGTCCGAGGAGGGAGAGGTGCAGGAGGAGGAAGAGATTATGTGGTCTGCTACTCCTAGCAGTAGCATCAGCAGCAGTGCCACAAGCATCACAACAACACAGCTGAGTGGAGCAGCTGCGTTTTGGGAAGAGGCAAATGGGAGTATAGTTGGACCATCTGACAGAGCTAGCAGCAGAAAGGAGAGTAGTGCTGCTGAAATGGTCAAACTTTACCTCACGCATGGCACCTCATCTGATGGAGCAGATTGCCTTTCTTAAATTCAATCTGGCCAAGTTGGGTTACCCAGCTCTTAGCTTGGAAAGTTAATTTTCTTTCTCTAATGTTTAAGGTAGTTTCTCCCCCTGGTTGCACGTGGTGTGGCAACGTCCGCTACCTCCGCCGGTGTAGCCAATTTACGCTAGGGCCTAGTGTCTGAGTTCTGGAAGTCCGCTCCCAAACGCCATGGACTGACAGACTTTCATGCTTTGCCCTGGGGTGAAACAGGTAAGCGGGTCGTCAATTGCCCACTCATTCGCCTTTCCCAATGCTGCTGCTGCTGGTTGTGGGGCCAGCGTCTCTTCTCTGCCAGTTCGCTTCCTGGCTAGTGTCATGCCTCAAATGTCCAAAATGTTCAAGGTAGTTTCTCCCCCTGGCTGCGTCTGTTTGCGGTATAGCAATGTCTGCTACCTCCGCCGGTGTAACCAATTTACACAGGACCTAGTGCAGGGGCGTCCAAGTTTTTTCTGCAGTGGGCCACTTCATCAGAATTGTATACGTGCGTGGGCTGCACTCATTTTTCACTGTGAGAAAATATGGCCTTTAATAAAATATGCAGATTAAAATAAATTAAATGATACAAAACCTTTACTTTTCCTCTCACTGATTTCTGGGCCTAGAAAGTTTTGTGGCTACAAATGCAGGATTCTGTATAAGTAAAAATAAAATAGTTCTATTTATTTTAGCGATGCACTAAAATGAAAATTCTGGACCAAAACCGAAAATTCAGGGTCACTTAGCCGAAACTGAAAATGACCCCCCACACACTTTTAATAAAAGTAAGTTACACACCAAAATTGTACAAAAAATTATATATTATGATTGTTAACAGCAATCTCAGGCATGACAAGCGCATAGTTGAGTTTGTGCCCCAGGAAGATCGTACCCCTATACCCAAATAATGACTCAGACACTTTACTTGGGTGCAAAATATTTTGTCCACAGCTTTATTAACATATATACAATATTTAGAGGTCATTGTCAACCCAGCCACCCCGGTTAACATTATTAACAGTTTACATCTTATTAACACTGACAATGACCTCACATAACCAATAAATTAACCATATAATGGCACCCACACATACCAGGTGCCTCCACATTAACATATTAACATATTAACATATTGACCACAATAGGGATGTACCGAGACACCCCTACCAGACCGTTTAACCAAATTATAATTATGTAGGGGCATACCGAGACACCCCTACACCACCGATTTAACCAAATTACCACTGCAGGGGCATACCGAGACACCCCCACACCACCAATTTAACCACACACCAATGCAGGGGCATACCGAGACACCCCTACACCACCCCAGGTTCTGAGCCACAGGCCAGCTCGAAACCTATACCAATAACTTGAACCAAGTCAAATTATTAACCAAAAACATAACAAAACACCTTATTAGGCAATAATCCCCAACTAACCCCGCCGCTGTGACAAAACGGGGTAGTCACCCCCCACAACCCACCTTAAAGGGAGGGAGGGTGGGACAACCAGGATTTGGATAAGCAGTTAAGTGACAGTTTACAAAATGGTTGCCACTTATATACCCTATTAATAACCCCACCCATAACAACTCTAAGCCAATTAAATTAAATCCTTCCTTTTTGCACACCACCTAGCTCTGTCAAGGCCCACTCCGCCTAAGCTGCGCTGCTCCATGGGCTTCATACCCAGATTCCAGCATGTACTGGTTGGCTGGGCATTGTACCGGTATTTTTTGTCCAATTTTAGTGTGTAACCATGCTTTTATTAAAAGTAACACACCACAATTGGACAAAAAAAATCAACAATATGACTTGGCATGATAGGAGTGTGATTGCTAACAGCAAACCCACTCTTTTTATACCCAGGCAACCAGTAAATGCTGGAACCTAGGCATGATGGGACTGTGATTGCTGTTAGCAGATTGCTGTTAGCTGTTAGCAATCACAATCCTATCATCCCAAATCAGCCAGTACATGTTGGTACAGGGTGGCTGTAAGTGCAGACCCCATACTGCTGGCAGCATCAATACACAAGGGGGCAGCTAGCCAGGTTTCAGCATGTACTGGTTGACTTGGCATGATAGGAGTGGGATTGTTAACAGCAATCACAGTCCCATCATGCCTAGGTTCCAGCACTTACACATCCATGCTATCACACACACAAATCCATTCATTCACAGATTCATTCCCTCAATCAGGCATACTC
The DNA here is from genome assembly GCF_027358695.1 of Spea bombifrons. Taxonomy (NCBI): domain Eukaryota; kingdom Metazoa; phylum Chordata; class Amphibia; order Anura; family Pelobatidae; genus Spea; species Spea bombifrons. The sequence continues at coordinate 38,239,026 of NC_071095.1, read as the reverse complement.
ATTCAAACACACTTCCCCACCCCCTTACCTGCACTACAGCTCTCTCAATGCCGATCACTGACTTCAGCAGTGGGCGAGGCCTCCCTTGTTCTCCCCACAGAGGAGGCAGGACTGGAGCAGAGAATAGACCCTCCCACAAGTAAGCAGCAGGGCTCTTGCGATCCTGGCTGCCGATCTCACGCGGGCCGCACCTCGAGGTCCTGCGGGCCGCATTTGGCCCGCGGGCCGCATGTTGGACGCCCCTGGCCTAGTGTCTGAGTTCTGGAAGTCCGCTCCCAAACGCCATGGACTGACAGACTTTCATGCTTTGCCCTGGGGTGAAACAGGTGAGCGGGTCGTCAATTGCCCACTCATTCAACTTTCCCAATGCTGCTGCTGCTGCTGGTGGTGGTGCCAGCGTCTCTTTTCTGCCAGTTCGCTTCCTGGCTAGTGTCATGCCTCAAATGTCCAAAATGTTTAAGGTAGTTTCTCCCCCTGGTTGCACGTGTTTGTGGTGTGGCAACATCTGCTACCTCCGCCGGTGTAGCCAATTTACGCTAGGGCCTAGTGTCTGAGTTCTGGAAGTCCACTCCCAAACGCCATGGACTGACAGACTTTCATGCTTTGCCCTGGGGTGAAACAAGTGGGCGGGCCGTCAATTGCCTACTCATTCAACTTTCCCATTGCTGCTGCTGCTGGTTGCGGTGCCAGCGTCTCTTCTCTGACAGTTCGCTTCCTGGCTAGTGTCATGCCTCAAACGTCCAAAATGTTCAAGGTAGTTTCTCCCCCCGGTTGCACGTGTTTGCGGTGTGGCAACGCCTGCTACCTCCGCCGGTGTAGCCAGCTTACGCTGGAGCCTTGTGTCTGAGCTCTGGAAGTCCGCTCCCAAACGCCTAGGACTGACAGTCTTTGGATGCTTTGCCCTGGGGTGGAACAGGTGAGCGGGTCGCCAATTGCCCACTCATTCGCCTTTCCCAATGCTGCTGGTGGTGATGCCATCGTCTCTTCAATGCCAGTTCCCTTCCTGGCTAGTGTCATGCCTCAAATGTCCCTAATGGTAAGGGCAGTTTCTCACCCCTGGCTGCGTCTGTTTGCGGTGTGGCAACGCCTGCTACCTCCGCCGGTGTAGCCAGCTTACGCTAGGGCCTTGTGTCTGAGCTCTGGAAGTCCGCTGCCAAACGTCTAGGACTGACAGTGTTTGGATGCTTTGCTCTGGGGTGGAACAGGTGAGCGGGTCGCCAATTGCCCACTCATTCGCCTTTCCCAATGCTGCTGCTGCTGGTGGTGCCAGCGTCTCTTTAATGCTAGTTCCCTTTCTGGCTAGAGTCATGCCCAAAATTTCCCTAATGGTAAGGGCAGTTTCTCCCCCCTGGCTGCGTCTGTTTGCGGTGTGGCAACGCCTGCTACCTCCGCCGGAGTAGCCAGCTTACGCTAGGACTTAGTGTCTGAGCTCTGGAAGTCCGATGCCAAACGTCTAGGACTGACAGTTGTTTGGATGCTTTGCCCTGGAGTGAAACAGGTGAGTGGGTCGCCAATTGCTCACTTATTCGCCTTTTCCATTTTTCAATGCTGCTGGTGGTGGTGCCAGCGTCTCTTCTTTGCCAGTTCGCTTCCTGGCTAGAGTCATGCCCAAAATGTCCCTAATGGTAAGGTTAGTGTCTCCCCCCTGGCTGCGTCTGTTTGCGGTGTGGCAACGCCTGCTACCTCCGCCGGAGTAGCCAGCTTACGCAAGGGCCTAGTGTCTGATCTCTGGAAGTCCGCTGCCAAAAGTCTAGGACTGACAGTTGTTTGGATGCTTTGCGCTGGGGTGAAACAGGTGAGTGGGTCGCCAATTGCCCACTCATTCGCCTTTTTCATTTCCATTTCCTTTTTTTCCGTCTGATACACAACCTACCAAACATAACACACACAACAACACATATAACACAGTGACATAACACATAACACACATAACACATATAACACAGTGACATAACACATAACACACATAACACACACATGTACAATTCACAAATCACAAGGACCTTTCCTCCTGTTATTTGCCCTGGCCTTCACTTCTACACTCACTAGCATTAACGCTATAACTCACACTTCACCCTATAACATTTTTCCATCCACATAGCTGCCAACAGACCCAACTTTTTCAGGGACAGTCCTGCGTTTTTCCTGTCCCATCAAATTTAGCTCAACTATAATTCTGACATTAAATTGTATTCCAAAATATTAGCGACCTGGTTAAATCAGGTCTTACCGTACCTAATCGACCCGGACCAAGTGGGCTTTGTTATGGGGAGGCAGGCCCCGGACAATACTCGTAGATTCATTAACATTCTTTCACAAGTACAACGATCCAAAGCCACAATGCTATTACTTTCCCTTGATGCCGAAAAGGCTTTCGACCGCCTGAATTGGGCATACATGCGGGAAGTTCTCCTTCGTTACAAACTCCCCATAGCCTTTATTCGAGCTGTATTGGCCCTTTATTCTTCTCCTCATGCTAAGGTGTCATATGCCGGGTTCCACTCTGCCCCTTTCCCCATTACTAATGGTATGAGACAGGGGTGCCCGCTGTCTCCTTTGATTTTTGTGCTTGCCCTGGAACCCCTGGCCATCGCCATTAGGAGCTCCCCGGATATTCGTGGCTTTTGTTCTTCATCTCTCGAGCATAAACTGGGGTTGTTTGCCGATGATATTCTTTTGGCCATTTCAAACCCAACTGCGGCATTCCCCAACCTTCAGAACCTGTTAGACGAATATGGTCGATGCTCTTATTATAAAAACAATACTACTAAAACGCAAGCGCTACCTATAGGCTTCCCCCATGATGTGCTTGCCTCCCTTAAAGAGACCTTCTCCTTTGATTGGTGTACCGATTCGATCCTGTATCTGGGCATTTATCTGACAAAATCTGTCCACTCTTTAGTACAATATAACTATAATAAACTTTGGGCCACTATAACGAAAGATATACAGGTGGGGCAAATTTGAAGTCTCATGGCGGGGGCGTATTGTCTCCATTAAAATGATGTGTCTTCCCAAACTCCTTTATTTATTTCGTGCTATCCCGCTGCCGGTTCCACGGCACCTTCTGTTACTGTATCAGCGAACCTTCAATGCACACATTTGGTTGAACCGTCCGCCCAGATTTGCGAAGCGCACTCTCTATATGCCTGTTTTCCACGGCGGTATGGGTGCCCCTAATTTGCTATATTATCATGATGCCGCTAGACTGACCCAGGCCCTACAGACGGTGTTCGCAAACCCCGCCCCAAAATGGGTTGATTTGGAAAATGACCTTCTTTTGCCTTATAATTATTGTCAACTCTTGTGGTGTTATAAGCGAGAGAGGCCTAAGCTTCCCTGTCCAGGACCTGTTCTCCAACATACCTTCGGTATTTGGGACAGGAAATTGTTGCCTGTTTTACATGCCCCCTGGGTCAGGCGCCGTATGCCGATCACTTCTTTCCATTTCTTCTCACCTTATCTGTCTCTGAACCGTTGGAAGGATAAGGGGATAGTTTCGGTTGATAATCTGTATGACAAATTACACTTACGCCCCTTCCCTGTTCTCCAGGCCCAATATGCTCTACCGCCCGGCGATTTGTTTCTTTATCTTCGAGTCAAACATATTCTAGTTCAACTGTTGCCCACTGGTATACCTGTGCTTCAAACTCACCCCTTAATGAAGCACTGTTCTACCTCCCCTTATCTGAGACATACCATCTCAGTAAGTTACCAGGCTCCAAACTATCTTATATGGTAAAGTGGGAACAGGAGCTGGGCATGCCGTTAGATCTGGAGGACTGGAACAAAGCCCTTCGTAATTTACAGGGTGTATCTCGCTGTGTATCGCACTGGGAAGTGAATAGGAAGGTTCTCTACCGTTGGTACCTGGTTCCTTCCCGTTTGGGTCGCATCTTTTCAGATGCCTCCACCCTGTGTTGGCGCTGCCACAACTCTCCTGGTTCCATGCTCCATGTCTGGTGGGATTGTGTCAAACTTCGGCCTTTTTGGTCCATAGTCTTCGATGTCATTAATAGCTTGCTCCCTTACAGAGTATTACCTCATGCGAAAATAGCTTTGTTAGATATGCTCCCCAAATGTATCGGGAAATTGACTCGTAAGCTTGCACGTGCTTATAGCGGCTAAAACGCTGATAGCTAGACTGTGGAGATCGGCTCGTATTCCTTCCAAGGAGGACTTGATCTCTCTCATTGAAGAGAATGAACAATATGAGTATGCAGCTCATGAGGCCTCGAATCATTTGGACTCCCATGTTAAAGTGTGGAGTATGTGGTGGCTCCGTGACAATGTGGGGGGTGGAGGGACCTGATGTTTTGCGGCGTCTTTTGCGATAAAGCAGAGGGCATTATGTGTGTTTTTTTTTCTTTTCCTTTTGCATGGCAAGTACCGTGTATTTTGTTGTTATGTGTTATTTCTTTTTATTTCTTCCGTACCATGCAACGACCCTTTACCCACCTGGGAGGGGCTCGCTTCGACATAACTCATCGACTCAGAGACTGCGGTTCTGTTTTTTTTTTATTGTTTCTATGCAATACTATGACACAAATTATATATCGCAGTATCTTCAAGCTATTATATGTATCGTTGTCTCTGTACCGCGATGTGTATTGTACCGCTTTACGCATGTTGGATTTATTTGTTTTCAAATAAATGTTTAAGAAAAAAAAAAACAGACTCAAACCTTAAAAAAAAAAAAAAAAATTAGCTAAACTAGGTATGCTAGTGCACATAGGTATAGCTGGGTAGGGTAGCACTACAACATTAAATAAATATAATAAAGTAAATAATAATAAATATAACTTTAAAATAAAATTTAATAAACCCATTAAAATTAAAATTAAATTATTTAGACATAATACATCTTTAACCAAAACAGTGCACTGCTAATAATCTTAAAAATAACCGTACATTAACCCTAAGCTATTTTTTAGTTCTTGTCCAACATTTTTCCATTCGCATACCTGCCAACACACCCAACATTTTTGTGGACAGTCCTGCTTTTTTTCCAGTCCTGTCCAGTAAAAGTTGGGTTGTTGCAAAGTATGCCATTATAAATAGGTACCAAATGTTAGGCATGTATTACAAGTGGTCCAAAATCAATTTAAAAATGTAAAATAATCCCTATTCTTTTATTAAACATCTATGGATGTGTGACTGTGTATGATAAAAAGGAGGCCAAGTTCCTTGGAGCATTTGTCTAGGTCATTTTGTGTACAGTACACCTCGGTACGTGTGTGCAAATCTATTGGTCGTTTCGGCAGGGGGCTCGCCTGCCATCAACGAATGAGGTGCATTCTGCAGTTCTGCAATTAATTTGTTGATGCCATACCAGCATCCCTTCCGGCGACCAATAGAGTCGCACACACGTACCTTCACGGAGCGAACGCATCTGCTGCTGCTGCTGCTGCTCCGATGTGTTCTTAACCCCGTATTAACCCCTGCTACGTAGCCAGGAGAAAACGAAGATGAAACGAGCACGAAGAATGTCCACGAATATTCGCCCGAAAAGAAGACGGGAACGGGCGAATATTCGCGGAATACGAAGGTTTTTTTTTTCTCCGAAGACGAGTACGAAGACGAACACGAAGAGCCCCCTGGTGCCCAAGTCTACTTATAACACACAAACATTTGAAGGCCTCTAGTAAGCATGTACAGCACTCTTCCAGTCATTGTTTAAGCAGGATCTTATCTAGTTAGTATTTGTGTCCTTGCATAAAAAAAAATCCTACGGTTTATGATCTTAGCAATTGTTCTTTGTTAAAAGATTGCACTTCTTATCATGGGTTTCATGGTTGTCCTTCAATAATTCTTTGTAGAACTTTAGAGTGATCTGATCCTGCCAAAACGTTTCACCCCCATAAAAAAAAGGGTACCGTGTATACTTATTCCTTTTGCCATACCGCCCAACATTTCAAATTGTGAAAGAGGGACCCTTTTTTTAAAAAACATCTCGCGGAACTCATCAAGCAATTGCACTTTCAATGTCACCCTTGCATCGCCACTTAAAACACGTTTTATTTTTGTCAGCACAGTCATGCCTATTAAAAATAACCAACACATTGAATTGAATTCCCGTGAGGCTCAGCCAGACATACTACTTCCATGATGCTGGCTGAGCGTCATGGGAAGTGCAGCAACAGTAAAGCTGCAGATGCTAGCTGTGAACTAAAATTTCCATGATTCTCAGCAAGCCATGTGTCCACCATAATGCTGGCTGAGCATCATTGGAAGAGTGACTACTCTTCCAATGATGCTCAGCCAGCATTATGGTGGACAGCAGCAGAGATTTTTTTTAATTAAAAAAGGCTAATGTTAGCTTCCCTCCCAGGACCCCTACACTGCCTTTACACACACCTCCCCATAAAACACACATATACACATACACTGCCCTTACACAAACATATACACATACACTGCCCATCAGGCCCGGACTGGCCATTGGGCACACCGGGCATTTGCCCGGTGGGCCGGGCCACGGAAGGGCCGCATTGACTTAGGGGCTGATGGAGCTGCAGCTCCAGGCCCCTACCCTACCTACGGCCGCATTAACACAGGGCATAAGGGGCACCTGCCCCTTAAGCCCGCCGCAACTGCGACTGGGTCCGCCACTCTAAGGGGCCGGGAAGTCCCCACCAAGGCCGGCCTTACGGGTCTGCGGCCGCACAGGGTTTAAATTAAAACATCGGGTTTTTTTTTTTTTTACTTTATTTAACATCCTCCATGTTAAATAAAGTTTTTTCAACCCGGCTTAAAATCACTCAAGGGAGCCGGAGGTCTGTTAAAGACCTCCGATACCGCTCCCTTGTGATCCGCGCGGCAACAGATGCTGTGCGCCGGGGTTTGTTGTCAGATCCCGGCGCACAACACTGAAGCCGCGCCCACCGCTGTCCGTGCCCTCTGAACCGGAAGAAGACAGAGAAGACAGAAGAACTGAAGAAGAGGCGCGAAGAGGAGGAAAAGGAGCTGTAAGGAGAAAAGAGGAAAGGTAGGAACACATTCAGTGAGAGTGGATTGGTATATGTGTGTGGATTGGTATATGTGTGTGGATTGGTATATGTGTGTGGATTGGTATATGTGTGGATTGGTATATATGTGAGGATTGATATATATGTGAGGATTGATATATATGTGTGGATTGGTGTATATATGTGTGGATTGGTATATATGTGTGGATTGGTGTGTATCCGTGTGGATTGGTGTGTATCCGTGTGGATTGGTGTGTATACGTGTGGATTGGTGTGTATACGTGTGGATTGGTGTGTATACGTGTGGATTGGTGTGTATACGTGTGGATTGGTGTGTATACGTGTGGATTGGTGTGTATACGTGTGGATCGGTATATATGTGTGGATTGGTGTATATATGTGTGGATTGGTATATGCGTGGATTGGTATATATGTGTGGATTGGTATATGTGTGAGGATTGATATATATGTGTGGATTGGTATACGTGTGGATTGGTAAGTGTGTGAGAGTGATGGGTGTTATGCTGTACCATTTCCAATGTCTTTTTCATGATCTAATTATGCTCTAAAAGTACATCATAACTCCCATCACTCTATACTGTTCCATACAGTGGCAGAGCTGGGAGGCAGAGGCCTTGCACACCCACCACAGGACTCCTGAAAGGTAAGTGAACTTCAAAGAGGGAGAGGGTAGATAGTTAGGAGGGGGTAGTTGCAGTGGGCTTAAGGGGCTCTGCGTTAATGCGGCCATATAGGACCAGTCAGTCCAGTCTTGACTGGACCTATTTTAAGGTGGGGGCCTGGAGCTGCAGCTCCATCAGCCCCTAAGTCAATTCTGCCCTGGCACAGGCGTGGTCGCAGTTGTTGCTTGCTCCGGGAACAAGGTAAGTAGGGTGCAGTGAGAAGGGGCAGAGGGGGGTTAGATAGTGAGAAAGGGGGAGAGGGGATAGATAGAGGCGGTACATATTGAGAAGTGGGGAAGGGGGTTACATAGTGAAAAGGGGGAACATAGTGAGAAGGGGCAGATAAGATGAAGAGAGGGGGTAGTGTGAATGCGTATGAGAATGAATGAATAAATGTGTGGATGAATTGCGTGAATGCGTATGACAATTAATGAATTCATGTGAGGATGATTTGTGAGACTGCATTAATGAATGTGTCAATGATTTGTGTGAATGATTAAATGCAAAGATGGTACGGGTGGGCTTTAACAATAAATAAATAAATAAATATGGGCTGCTCAGGCTTAAATGCCCGGGCCTATTTTTTGTCCCAGTCCGGGCCTGCTGCCCATACACACACCTGCCCATAAACACACATCTACACATTCACTGCCCTTACACACCAGCTAACACATAACTATACTGCTCTTACACACACCAGCCCATACACAAGCTTACAAACATACATACATACATACATACACACATATACACTGCCCTTACACCCCTTTCTCCCCATCTCTTATCTCCCGAGCCCGAGGCCTGTCACTTCACACCTCGCTATACTGCTCCCTCTTCACTACGCTATTGCTGTAGAGCACAGGGATGAATTCATATCCCCGCGCTCGGGATTATTTGCCGCCGCGTAGTGAAGAGGGAGCAGTATAGAGAGGTCTGACGTGACAGACCTTGCGCTCCCTAACGTTGAAACAAAAATTTAAAAATGTTTGTATTTAAATATAGACTGGAGTGTTCCTTTAAGTAGGTATGCAGAATTAGCAATTATTTGCGCAAAGTACATCTAAACTCATAATAATATGTAATGGCGTTATCATCATGCCACAAAAAGCAACTGTATCAGCAGTCATAGCAGCTTCACTGAACATGCTTTTTACCATTCTTAAGTATAATTACATTTCTCAAATCATTCCTTATGAATAATATTAGGACAACATAATCATATCAGTGAATCGTACACAGAATTCAAATGAGCTGGATACTCTTACAATTAATTTATAGCTGTCTGTTGACTTAATATGCGTTAAAAAGAGGGAAATTAATTTCTTTACCTACGTATTTAAGATGAAAAGAACAATAGCAACTAGCGATAGCCTGCTCATTTATTTCCGAGGGTGCTTTTACAAAAATAGGTGTCACTTTGTGTTTGTTTAATGGTGTATAATCTTTTTTGTAGCGGCTGATCTTAAACCTAGTCTAATTTGGCCTAAAATGTTCTGTTGGAACACAAACAGAGAAATACCAAGGGAAATAATTTATTGAAATGCTAATGCATTCTGAGGAAACCTATGACCGGCATTATTAAACAGTTTATATGTATATTAAAAGAGGATAAACTGTATCTCTGATCACAGATCACAGTAATGGTGATGAAAAGAATATTAGATATAAATGAAAAGAAATCAGCATGCAGTGATGTTGGTTAGGGTAAATCCCACAACAGCATGGAAACAGGAATAAGATGTACTCCCATGGAAAATACATAAACGTGGGTTTGCTAGCCATTTCGACGTAGCATACACAAATCATAAAATGCTTGCTTTTTTGTGTTCTCGTGAACTGGTACCCTGTAGTTATACCCCTAACACCATGTGCTTACAGCCTGCACTTTGGCAATATCTACAAATACTCATCAGCCTCTGCCACCACATTGACATAAACCCACCTCTGCCCAGCATTGTGTACATCAAGTCTCCACCGCAGTCAGTAATGGAGTATACTGTAGAATCTGGGAAAGTCATATATCTACTTTAAGTATGCAAGGGATACCCACAAGGCTATCCTTCGTATAAGCATGAGCGTGCATAAATACGCATATTGCATGGGGTTTGTAAAAAGGAAGGCATGATTGACAACCAACTGTATGCCAATGAAGTGAAAGGGTGTTCTGATGCAGCGATCCAATGGGCAAAGCCTCTCTATACAAGACCTTAAAATGGTCTCAAACATTAATGGAGATTCTTCTCTCCAGAGCACATGGCAAATCTGTTGAGGCTATTGGTCACATTCCACTCCCTCCCCCAGTGCAATGTCCTTTCCCTTTTCTATCACCTTGGTCTCTGAGGGTCACTGGAGAAGATAGGTTACCAGGGGAGTGTGCAGCAGAAAGAGGACTTATTGTGTTTATAAAGTCCTGCCAACTCTCTCTCTCTCTCTTTCTGTTAGGATCCACTCTCTGCTGCCTGAAACCTGGCTGTATCATCAGGTGGTTGTTCCATCTGCTACCTCTAGTGGCCACCCTCCTCCCTCTGGAGTGCTCTGGAGCTCATTATCCGGTACAGCTGCGCCTCATTGACTAAGTAAAGCCCTGCCTTTATAAGACCTGCCCTGCCCTTCAGTCTGGGCCTTGGCATTGACATTGAAGTACTGCTTTGCTCAGAGCCGCTTGCTGTACCTGAGTTTGTTACTGAACCCGTGCCCGTTCCTGCCTGAGCCTGTGCCCGTTCCTGCCTGAGCCTGTGCCCGTGCCCGTTCCTGCCTGAACCTGTGCCCGTTCCTACCTGAGCCTGTGTCCGTTCCCGTACCCGTGCCTGAGCCGGTACCTGAGCTTAAGCCTGTACCCGTGCATGAATCTGTACACGTGCCTGGCCCGGTAGTACTCCGTTCTCGTCCGCCCTGCCAGTGGGCCTCCGTTCTCGTCCGCCCTGCCAGTGGGCCTCGCCTGTGCCTGAACCTGAGCCTGTATCTGTACCTACCTGTACCTGCCTCAGCTCCCGAGCCTGTACCTGCCTCAGCTCCCGTCTCACTGCCTCAGCTCCCGAGCCTGTACCTGCCTCAGCTCCCGTTTCTCTGCCTCAGCTCCCGAGCCTGTACCTGCCTCAGTTCCTGTCTCTCTGCATTTCCAGTACTGCTACTCTGTCTGTACCAATCTCGGTGTCACCATGAATAAAGGGGTACGGACAGAGTCCCCCGTATCCCCTGCACATGGACTCCTACCAGACCTGCTCGCCCGGGTCCTGACGCTTTCTCTCTGAGTCTGCGTGGAGATGATCACAAGGGAGTGGTAATTGTATCACATGTTTACAGGCATATCCTGCTGTTTCTTTGTTATTTCCATTCAATCAATGAATAGATAGTTTGGTAACAGCATATACTAATTTATAGTAATTTGTATATGTATTGTTAATTTGCTTAGCCTCTCTTAATAAATATTGTTAATTGCAGAAAACAAGGAGTGTGGACTCTGACTTTACACTCAATAGTTAGTGGTTATTGATAGCATAACATTGTATATATATATATTCATACAGTAAATGTTATTCAATAATTACAATAAGATTCATAAAATACACACACTTTTTTTTGTTTATAACATTTGGCGAGCCAGGTAATTATTTTTTACCACTTTTTGCTCACTTGCAAGGGGGGACATTCCAGTTTTCTCCAGATACAAGTGAGCTAAAAGGGACAAAATGACCGAACCAATTTTGTTTTATTTGCTGGAAGCGTTTTCTGCAATACGTCTCGGGCCAAGACGTGAGAGATCCTAAGAGGCAACCAGAGTGAGACGCAATTAGTAAGCCGGACATCATGAATGAAGTAGCGTCCAGTTTCGGTCCCCCCCCCTTCTAAATAAAACAAGAGACCATTCTTTATTTCAAAAACTATATTAATTGTCAACTATGGATTTTATTTGTCCGCGGTGCGGACCGCATATAACACAGCACCGCGACACTCAACCTTTATTAAATGTTTACATCATTGATAACTTTATAACCGTTTATTAGCCAAACATATTTTGGCCCAGTATATAAACATTTTACAAAATAACAACCACAATGATAACCAATCATAACCAAGAAGTAACCTGCTGGTATGGGCGTATCCACCTGTATCCCTGCTGGAACTGCCGGCGTCCCTTACCGCGGCAGTCACACGACCATACGATTCACAGGGGCAGCTGCTCCTGGAGTGTCCTGCACTTATACCTCTGTGCACCACAAGTAACCACACCTAGATGGTTAACTCCTGCACCGTACCAGCTTAAAAAACCTGAGCCCCCGGCCAAGGCCGGTGAACGCGACCCCCTTGCGCTTCACCGGCTCCCCAACGCAGCTGCGGCCCGTTCCAAACCTGACCTAACGTCAAGCAACCAGATATCCAAACTGATATCCGTCAGATGAACCCCATCCTCCCGAAACAACCCAGCTACATCACCCTCTAGGTCCCTATGTGTCAGGGTCCTGCAGGAAGGATTCGCCGCAGCGACTCACCGGAGTACCCTCTGCCCGCGGGTACGGGTTCCATCGCCGCGACATCCATCTTCTGTTCTTCCTCCGGCGTGTGTAGCTAGGGGCGCGCGCGCGCCCTCTAGCTTAACTTTATTGTTCCCATTCTGGGAACACTGTGTGCACGCTTGGAGACTGTCCCGCCCCTAGGGGTGGGGCGTAGCCGAGCGGCAAGTTTAAAACCAAGCACTGAGCTTTGCTCAGTGCTCAGTTATTGTGCTTCCTATACGTACCTTCTGAGTGCTCTCTCCTGCTGATTGACCCTTCGTATACCAGACCCGGCTTGCCTTGATTCCTCTATTGATTGACCCTTCGTGTACCAGACCCGGCTTGCCTTGATTCCTCTATTGATTGACCCTTCGTGTACCAGACCCGGCAGGCCTACGTTTATCCTTGCGGTATCTCCTTGGCCTTGGCGTCTAAACGGCTGCTTCACCCGTGTACCGATTTTTGGCTTCTCCTTGACTTCGTTTTTGGAACTTATTATCTATTCCGTGCCTGTTTCTCCTGCATACCGGTCTCCGCTCCATTACTGTCGTTGCAGTCCAGTACCCCTGATACTATGCTTAACCACAATCCCGCCCCGAAAAGCCACAAAACGAGACACAGACCTGTTAACCTGCTTCCGAGCCGGCTCAATACTGGCCAACAAGTTGGCCCCACGCCAACGCAATCGGCGCACAATTTCCGACCAGACAAACACCGTCTCCGGATAAGCAGCCCAAAGCTGAAGCAAGTCCGCCTTAATATCAGCAATCAACACCCTGATAGGAACGGAACGCAAATCATTCCCACCCACATGCAGGAGCAGGATCCGAGGCACACCATGAACCTGAACGTGGCGAGACACCTCCCGGGAGACACGATCCCAACGCAGACCACGAAAACCGAGCCAGTGGATTCTCAACAGCGCGGGATCAAGACCCAGCTGCCTCCCGTTCGGCCGCACAGCAGCACGCCTCGCCGCCCAAAATACATAGGAGTGCCCCAGGATCCAGACCGCACCTGCAAGAAACAAACAAAGAAAATTAAACCACCAACAACAGAAAAACATCACAGCAAATGAGGACGAACATAAGACTGAAAACGACTAGACTCCCATCTCCCCATCCGCATGATCACCTCCTGCCGCAACCCCCATCGGGCAGCCTCCGTGGCAGCCCCAATCCGAAAGGAATGGGACCCATAATCATCAACCGATAAACCAAGGCCCACAAGAGCCCGCTTGAACAAAGCAATAAACTGGAAACGAGACAGAGGAGTCCCGTCCACATGCAACAGCAAACGACCCCCACCCCCAGGACGCACAGCCAGATACTCCACCAAACAGCCATGAGGGCAAACAGGAGAACCAGGGAGATCCTGTAAGACTATAAAACGACCCCTACCCTCCTGATCCGTCTTGGACCTACGAATAGACAACCGAACACCCCCACTAACAACCAACACGTCCTCGAACTGAAGACCCCCAGGGACGACCTTGCTAGGGCTCACCAATTCCCCAATCCGTTCCGTGCCAAAGAAAGCCAAAGTGAAAGCCAGACGAAACAACAGAAACTCCTCCCTGGACACACATGCCCCTTCCAAAAATCCCACCAAATCCAGAAGCATAGGATAGGAAACCGGGCGCCTCGTGTCCCGTCGTACTGCACCCCTACGATAACCCCAGAGAGCCTGACGTACCATAAAATGTTTCATGAAATCAGACTCCCCACCCGCCTTAAAATGAAAAGCCAAAGCCGCCATCCGGCGATCTAACCCAGCAACGGAAACCCCACTACTGAACCAGTAGCCCACGAGCCAAAGTAGACCCTCAGCCCTACTGGAACTGCTCGTCATAACGCAACCAAGACTGCCCTCCGTACACCCGAAACGCCTCCCCAATAGAGTCAAGGTAGCAGAACAAACCAGAGCAATGCTCAGGTGCCTTCTGACCAATCACGCTGGCCAGAATCGCAAAAGCCTGCAGCCAATTGGTAAAAGTGCGAGGAATCAACCTGTATCGCCGCTTCTCCTCATCCTCTTTTTTAGTACCCTCATTCTTAGACGGCGATCCAGATTAAACTTTTCAAGGGGAAGGAGGGAAAAAATTTCGACATATTCCCCTTTCCAAATCTTTTCCCGCACCCCCTGTTTCAAATGAGTACCCAAGGGGGCCTCAAAACACACATAAATTTCCCCCGGGGCAGCATCTGCCAACCACACAGGATCAACCTCCGCCCGTGAACCTGCAGCAGCTGGTTCAGCCGAAACACCACCAGAGCCAGCAGCCACCACCACAGGGCTTGGCTCCACCTGCCCCACCGCCCCAGACGGCACCCCCAGCAGGAACAGGCGATCCGCCACTACCCCCAGCTGCACTGAGACCACCAGCCCCAGGCGTACCACACGACCCCCACACCCGTGCCGGCGATGAACCCTGACCACCTAACCCACACATAGTCACCAGGTCCCGAAAGACCGAAAGCAATTGAAGTGCAATCGCAGAGCCATCCCCAGAACCCGCAGGCGTGCTACCCACCAAAACAGAAGAACTCCCACTACTCCCAGCTAACCCACCAACAGGCATAGAGTGTAAAGCAATAGGAGAAATCAAAGGAACAGAATGCTCACCCTGAGATGCAGCGCCCCCAGCGGTGGATGTAGAAGGCAGCAGGCCTCCAATACCATTCCTTTTAATTAGGATGTTATGCTGGATGCTAAAGGAATAATTTCCTAAAGGTTTTGAGTGTTTTTAAAATTTTTCATTTTTTGGCAAAAACTTAAGGTCCGCGGTCTAAGTTTTTTCATATTTTCAGCCATATCTGGTGTCCCATGTAGCTTCCGCAGCAGGCCTACAATACCATTCCTTTTAACTAGGATGTTATGCTGGATGCTAAAGGAATAATTTCCTAAAGGTTTTGAGTGTTTTTACAATTTGTCATTTTTTGGCAAAAACTTAAGGTCCGCAGTCTAAGTTTTTTCATATTTTCAGCCATATCTGGTGTCCCATGTAGCTTCCACAGCAGGCCTCCAATACCATTCCTTTTAACTAGGATGTTATGCTGGATGCTAAAGGAATAATTTCCTAATGGTTTTGAGTGTTTTTAAAATTTTTCATTTTTTGGCAAAAACTTAAGGTCAGTGGTCTAAGTTTTTTCATATTTTCAGCCATATCTGGTGTCCCATGTAGCTTCCACAGCAGGCCTCCAATACCATTCCTTTTAACTAGGATGTTATGCTGGATGCTAAAGGAATAATTTCCTAAAGGTTTTGAGTGTTTTTAAAATTTTTCATTTTTTGGCAAAAACTTAAGGTCCGCAGTCTAAGTTTTTTCATATTTTCAGCCATATCTGGTGTCCCATGTAGCTTCCACAGCAGGCCTCCAATACCATTCCTTTTAACTAGGATGTTATGCTGGATACTAAAGGAATAATTTCCTAAAGGTTTTGAGTGTTTTTAAAATTTTTCATTTTTTGGCAAAAACTTAACGTCCGCGGTCTAAGTTTTTTCATATTTTCAGCCATATCTGGTGTCCCATGTAGCTTCCACAGCAGGCCTCCAATACCATTCCTTTTAACTAGGATGTTATGCTGGATGCTAAAGGAATAATTTCCTAAAGGTTTTGAGTGTTTTTAAAATTTTTCATTTTTTGGCAAAAACTTAAGGTCCGCGGTCTAAGTTTTTTCATATTTTCAGCCATATCTGGTGTCCCATGTAGCTTCCGCAGCAGGCCTCCAATACCATTCCTTTTAACTAGGATGTTATGCTGGATGCTAAAGGAATAATTTCCTAAAGGTTTTGAGTGTTTTTAAAATTTTTCATTTTTTGGCAAAAACTTAAGGTCCGCGGTCTAAGTTTTTTCATATTTTCAGCCATATCTGGTGTCCCATGTAGCTTCCACAGCAGGCCTCCAATACCATTCCTTTTAACTAGGATGTTATGCTGGATACTAAAGGAATAATTTCCTAAAGGTTTTGAGTGTTTTTAAAATTTTTCATTTTTTGGCAAAAACTTAACGTCCGCGGTCTAAGTTTTTTCATATTTTCAGCCATATCTGGTGTCCCATGTAGCTTCCACAGCAGGCCTCCAATACCATTCCTTTTAACTAGGATGTTATGCTGGATGCTAAAGGAATAATTTCCTAAAGGTTTTGAGTGTTTTTAAAATTTTTCATTTTTTGGCAAAAACTTAAGGTCCGCGGTCTAAGTTTTTTCATATTTTCAGCCATATCTGGTGTCCCATGTAGCTTCCACAGCAGGCCTCCAATACCATTCCTTTTAACTAGGATGTTATGCTGGATGCTAAAGGAATAATTTCCTAAAGGTTTTGAGTGTTTTTAAATTTTTTCATTTTTTGGCAAAAACTTAAGGTCCGCGGTCTAAGTTTTTTCATATTTTCAGCCATATCTGGTGTCCCATGTAGCTTCCACAGCAGGCCTCCAATACCATTCCTTTTAACTAGGATGTTATGCTGGATGCTAAAGGAATAATTTCCTAAACGTTTTGAGTGTTTTTAAAATTTTTCATTTTTAGGCAAAAACTTAAGGTCCGCGGTCTAAGTTTTTTCATATTTTCAGCCATATCTGGTGTCCCATGTAGCTTCCACAGCAGGCCTCCAATACCATTCCTTTTAACTAGGATGTTATGCTGGATGCTAAAGGAATAATTTCCTAAAGGTTTTGAGTGTTTTTAAAATTTTTCATTTTTTGGCAAAAACTTTAGGTCCGCGGTCTAAGTTTTTTCATATTTTCAGCCATATCTGGTGTCCCATGTAGCTTCCGCAGCAGGCCTCCAATACCATTCCTTTTAACTAGGATGTTATGCTGGATGCTAAAGGAATAATTTCCTAAAGGTTTTGAGTGTTTTTAAAATTTTTCATTTTTTGGCAAAAACTTAAGGTCCCATGTAGCTTCCACAGCAGGCCTCCAATACCATTACTTTTAACTAGGATGTTATGCTGGATGCTAAAGGAATAATTTCCTAAAGGTTTTGAGTGTTTTTAAAATTTTTCATTTTTTGGCAAAAACTTAAGGTCCGCAGTCTAAGTTTTTTCATATTTTCAGCCATATCTGGTGTCCCATGTAGCTTCCACAGCAGGCCTCCAATACCATTCCTTTTAACTAGGATGTTATGCTGGATGCTAAAGGAATAATTTCCTAAACGTTTTGAGTGTTTTTAAAATTTTTCATTTATGGAAAAACTTAAGGGGCGCGGTCTAAGTTTTTTCATATTTTCAGCCATATCTGGTGTCCCATGTAGCTTCCACAGCAGGCCTCCAATACCATTCCTTTTAACTAGGATGTTATGCTGGATGCTAAAGGAATAATTTCCTAAACGTTTTGAGTGTTTTTAAAATTTTTCATTTTTAGGCAAAAACTTAAGGTCCGCGGTCTAAGTTTTTTCATATTTTCAGCCATATCTGGTGTCCCATGTAGCTTCCACAGCAGGCCTCCAATACCATTCCTTTTAACTAGGATGTTATGCTGTATGCTAAAGGAATAATTTCCTAAAGGTTTTGAGTGTTTTTAAAATTTTTCATTTTTTTGGCAAAAACTTAAGGTCCGCGGTCTAAGTTTTTTCATATTTTCAGCCATATCTGGTGTCCCATGTAGCTTCCGCAGCAGGCCTCCAATACCATTCCTTTTAACTAGGATGTTATGCTGGATGCTAAAGGAATAATTTCCTAAAGGTTTTGAGTGTTTTTAAAATTTTTCATTTTTTGGCAAAAACTTAAGGTCCGCGGTCTAAGTTTTTTCATATTTTCAGCCGTATCTGGTGTCCCATGTAGCTTCCACAGCAGGCCTCCAATACCATTCCTTTTAACTAGGATGTTATGCTGGATGCTAAAGGAATAATTTCCTAAAGGTTTTGAGTGGTTTTAAAATTTTTCATTTTTTGGCAAAAACTTAAGGTCCCATGTAGCTTCCACAGCAGGCCTCCAATACCATTCCTTTTAACTAGGATGTTATGCTGGATGCTAAAGGAATAATTTCCTAAAGGTTTTGAGTGTTTTTAAAATTTTTCATTTTTTGGCAAAAACTTAAGGTCCGCGGTCTAAGTTTTTTCATATTTTCAGCCATATCTGGTGTCCCATGTAGCTTCCACAGCAGGCCTCCAATACCATTCCTTTTAACTAGGATGTTATGCTGGATGCTAAAGGAATAATTTCCTAAAGGTTTTGAGTGTTTTTAAAATTTTTCATTTTTTGGCAAAAACTTAAGGTCCGCGGTCTAAGTTTTTTCATATTTTCAGCCATATCTGGTGTCCCATGTAGCTTCCACAGCAGGCCTCCAATTCCATTCTTTTAACTAGGATGTTATGCTGGATGCTAAAGGAATAATTTCCTAAAGGTTTTGAGTGTTTTTAAAATTTTTCATTTTTTGGCAAAAACTTAAGGTTCGCGGTCTAAGTTTTTTCATATTTTCAGCCATATCTGGTGTCCCATGTAGCTTCCACAGCAGGCCTCCAATACCATTCCTTTTAACTAGGATGTTATGCTGGATGCTAAAGGAATAATTTCCTAAAGGTTTTGAGTGTTTTTAAAATTTTTCATTTTTTGGCAAAAACTTAAGGTCCGCGGTCTAAGTTTTTTCATATTTTCAGCCGTATCTGGTGTCCCATGTAGCTTCCGCAGCAGGCCTCCAATACCATTCCTTTTAACTAGGATGTTATGCTGGATGCTAAAGGAATAATTTCCTAAAGGTTTTGAGTGTTTTTAAAATTTTTCATTTTTTGGCAAAAACTTAAGGTCCGCGGTCTAAGTTTTTTCATATTTTCAGCCATATCTGGTGTCCCATGTAGCTTCCACAGCAGGCCTCCAATACCATTCCTTTTAACTAGGATGTTATGCTGGATGCTAAAGGAATAATTTCCTAAAGGTTTTGAGTGTTTTTAAAATTTTTCATTTTTTGGCAAAAACTTAAGGTCCGCAGTCTAAGTTTTTTCATATTTTCAGCCATATCTGGTGTCCCATGTAGCTTCCACAGCAGGCCTCCAATACCATTCCTTTTAACTAGGATGTTATGCTGGATGCTAAAGGAATAATTTCCTAAAGGTTTTGAGTGTTTTTAAAATTTTTCATTTTTTGGCAAAAACTTAAGGTCCGCGGTCTAAGTTTTTTCATATTTTCAGCCATATCTGGTGTCCCATGTAGCTTCCACA
Organism: Spea bombifrons; assembly: GCF_027358695.1. Classification (NCBI taxonomy): domain Eukaryota; kingdom Metazoa; phylum Chordata; class Amphibia; order Anura; family Pelobatidae; genus Spea; species Spea bombifrons. Next base: position 38,219,728 of record NC_071095.1, on the reverse strand, counting down.
GCAGGCCTCCAATACCATTCCTTGTAACTAGGATGTTATGCTGGATGCTAAAGGAATAATTTCCTAAAGGTTTCGAGTGTTTTTAAAATTTTTCATTTTTTGGCAAAAACTTAAGGTCCGCAGTCTAAGTTTTTTCATATTTTCAGCCATATCTGGTGTCCCAAGTTGCTTCCACAGCAGGCCTCCAATACCATTCCTTTTAACTAGGATGTTATGCTGGATGCTAAAGGAATAATTTCCTAAAGGTTTTGAGTGTTTTAAAATTTTTTCATTTTTTGGCAAAAAGTTAAGGTCCGCGGTCTAAGTTTTTTCATATTTTCAGCCATATCTGGTGTCCCACCAGATATATGAAAAAAAATATGAAAAAACTTAGACCTCGGACCTTAAGTTTTTGCCAAAAAATGAAAAATTTTAAAAACACTCAAAACCTTTAGGAAATTATTCCTTTAGCATCCAGCATAACATCCTAGTTAAAAGGAATGGTATTGGAGGCCTGCTGTGGAAGCTACATGGGACACCAGATATGGCTGAAAATATGAAAAAACTTAGACCTCGGACCTTAAGTTTTTGCCAAAAAATGAAAAATTTTAAAAACACTCAAAACCTTTAGGAAATTATTCCTTTAGCATCCAGCATAACATCCTAGTTAAAAGGAATGGTATTGGAGGCCTGCTGTGGAAGCTACATGGGACACCAGATATGGCTGAAAATATGAAAAAACTTAGACCGCGGACCTTAAGTTTTTGCCAAAAAATGAAAAATTTTAAAAACACTCAAAACCTTTAGGAAATTATTCCTGTAGCATCCAGCATAACATCCTAGTTAAAAGGAATGGTATTGGAGGCCTGCTGCGGAAGCTACATGGGACACCAGATATGGCTGAAAATAGGAAAAAACTTAGACCGCGGACCTTAAGTTTTTGCCAAAAAATTCAAAACCTTTAGGAAATTATTCCTTTAGCATCCAGCATAACATCCTAATTAAAAGGAATGGTATTGGAGGCCTGCTGCGGAAGCTACATGGGACACCAGATATGGCTGAAAATATGAAAAAACTTAGACCGCGGACCTTAAGTTTTTGCCAAAAAATGAAAAATTTTAAAAACACTCAAAACCTTTAGGAAATTATTCCTTTAGCATCCAACATAACAGGACAGCAGGACGTGCAGGAGATTTACTGGGCCGAAACACCGCAGGAGTATCCAGAAGGTCATCAGCAAGCTCAGGGTGTGTAGCAGCAGAGCGCCGAGCAGCAGGAGCATCAGAACCCTCCCTGCGGCTGGACCGGAGGCTAGGCTGCGACACAGCCTGCGTTGGAGCCGGATCCCTCCTCCGCGAAGCAGCCCTCCGCGGCAAAGGCACCCGGGCGCGAGCACCAGAGCGCTCCAAATCGAGGTCTCGGTCGCGGCCTGAACCGCCGGGACTACATGAAGGCCGGTCCGCACCGGCAGCTCCGGGCGCACCAGCACCGGACTCAGCTACAACGCCGCCCAGCTCCTCCCCAGAGCTGGATCGAGACTGCGGCGGGAAAACATGGAGGGGCCGAACGTCAGGCCGAGGCCTGCCCGCCCTACCGGACCTCGCCGGGCGGGAACTGCGGCGTTTGGTAGGCCCCGAACGGCTCGCGGAACGGGCAGGAAATGCGGCGGTCACCCTCCGGCTGGATACCTCCGGGCTCAGCCTGTTGGGCGGCCGGGAGACCCTGGAGCGGCCCGAACGCGCCGTCCCCGGGTCAGAAGACGGGCCAGGAGTAGGAGCAGCAGACAGGACACCGGATAGACGCTCCCGGAGCCATTCTATGTCGCCCCCAGCAGCATCCTGCAGCTCCTGGAACAAGGACTCCATGCTGGACGCCATCAAGACCTGCAACAGAAAAAGGTAAAATATTTTTTAAAATGCTGACTCCCTTCTGGTCTTGCACGTGCCTCAAAGGCTTTACACCTTAGGTGCTAAAATTTTGCCTAGTCATGCCTTAACCCTTAACACTAGGCTTTCCACGGGGTACCTCGTCCGGCACGTCATTCATGGGGCCCCTCCGTCCAATTCTTTCCCTACGGGGCTGTTCTTTTCTGGAGGATCGCGTTTTATCCAGACCGAGGATTCAAGGTGGGTTGCACACCATTTGATTGCCTGCAGTCTGAAGACACAAGTCGTGTGAGTAAATTATAATTTATTTTTTGATATATAAGAATGGAAATTGTAGCACAGTGTGCAGAAGCTAGCACTTTTGACCCATCAATGATGGAAAATGAAAATGAATTTAAACAAATGCATAGCTTGTGGTTGCAATGTGAGAAAGAGAATTGCAGAGTAGACAATAAGAAGTGGTGTCTGAATAAAGATAGACTGAAAATCCAGAACTGTATGAAGTTGCTGAAGTTATTGAGGAATCAGTTGAACCGTATACTTGTGGGGCAAACTCCTGTGGCCTCCATAATAAACAACACATGTAAATATAGTGATTGTCCAACCTGTGGATTAAATGGAGATTATGTAAGCACATTAGAGGACAATTACGAAGCGAGAGGAGAGTTGATATCATCCCTTAGGACATGTTTGGCCACGCAAACCCCAGTTGCTGTATGCAGCCAGGGGGAAACATGTGCAGAAGAAGAAGAGGCACAAAGTATTGTAGAGAATGAGAACCCAGGAACAAACATAGGAAACCGTATACTGGATGAGCTAAATAATGGTGGTACCAATACCACATTTTATGGACCCTTTATCTGTTTCACCTAGTGTTAAAAGCAGGACATCTGCCACCCTGCAAACTGCTATAATTCTACAGCAGCAGGATAGAGATAAGGTGATGAAACAGTTGATGAAGATAAAACCCCTCTTTCCCCCATATGACTGCAAACAGATGTCCTTTCAAACATGTCTAATTTCGAATCAGCAGTTAAACAATAAATGCTCTCTCCTAAAGAGGCATGTATGATGCTTAAAATGTGGGCCCCAAGCAGCATTGCATGTAGATTGAATCCACCCATAAATGGCCCTATTAATCGAGACCGAGATTGGTTTAAAGATGATAAATGGGGTACAGAGGGAGACAGACTTAGAGCTGTCTCCAAATTTGTAACAGGAGACAGAGATTTAGATCTCTTGCTGAGATGAAGGTGCATTTACAAGATGATCCGTGGGTTTTTGCTTCCAAAAGTCTATCGGCTAACCCACCGCATTCCACCAGATCAAACTCCTCCTGATCTACTGCAATACCTGGTAAAAAAATTCACTTACTTAGACCCCGGAGTGCAAATGATGGCAGAGGAAAAAGATACTTTGGAAGGGGTATTGACCATCATAGGGAAGGCCAGGCAGAATTTAATGAGGAAAGGAGTCATAGGACAGCGTAAGGTTGCGATTATAACTACCAATGAAGGGAAGCAATCTCTACCTGAGATTCCCTTCAGAGGTATTTGTTATTATTGCAATAAACATGGTCATAGACAGAAAGAATGTAGGAAGGCCAAGAGAGACCAAAGGGTGACTGAGGGATGGCATGTTAGTCCATCCCCCTCTGGGTCTGTCAAAGAAAAAAGTGATCAAAGAGGATCTGAAAAGATGAAAAGATATAACATTCCTGAAAAGGCAGGTCAGGAACATCATTCTAACCCTCTGCCCAGGACCAATCTGTATGGTCTGGCGTGGGAGGCTCTGAGAATGATGGCAGTACAAGGAGCGGTTAGTAATGAGCACAAACTGAAACCGGGGGACGAGGTTCCTCTAATTTTATTTTCAGATTGACTAGCACTGGACGATATGGTTCCTATTTGTAAAACATTTAGGGACCATTCCGGACGTCCATACGTGCATGGTATTATGGCAGGACATCACACTAAGATTCTGATTGATACAGGAGTTTCAGAGACATTAACCGATCTACCATTAAGTCCTCCTTCTGGGGCGAAAAAGACATTTCTTGTAGGACTTGGTGGCTCCCAGTCTCAGGCATTTCTTATTCCACAAGTGACCTTGACTTTAAGTGCTCAGTGGAATAAGGAAATACTGATCTGGCAAAGTAAGAACACTGAAGGTACAATACTGGGTGCAGATGTAATGCGAACAGAAGGAATGCTGGTAGACCTTTGCAATAATGTTTTGTGGAGAGATATGCAAAACCTGTGTTCTCTATTAGGAATACAGCAGAGATTTCATTTACCATATAATCCCCAGTCATCCGGTATAGTGGCAAGAATGAATGGTACTCTGAAGTCCAGGTTATCTAAAATGCTGGTACAATATGGCAAATCATGATAAACAAAATAGAATAAAGTGTTGCGCCTAAAATTGTGAGAAATAGTGATTTACTAATTGTTCCAATACAAGTGCAATATAATAAAAAAATAAACAAATACTTATATTGGTTTCCAGTTTTCGTTCGTTGTGTCAATATCGCGTGTCAATATATAGAAACATAAAGAAAACAAAAAATCATAGTGCTTTCCGCAAATATGTGAAAATCAAATATATCTTTGTATAGTGTTCCACTCACATGAAAATGAGCAATAAGTTTGCTCTGACTTGTTGGGATGTATAACGAGGAAATGCCGGCTTCGTTCCCGCCGAACAAATTGCTTTGGAGATGCCCTCCTCGAAAGTTTGCGTCGTCCACACAGCAGCAACCCGGGTTTAGCCGATATAAGAACAGAAAGGCAGGGAGGTGAAGTATAAATATATATTTAATATTAAAAAAAATGCAGCATGCTTTTAAAAAAGCAATCTATAGCGCATCTAAGTTTCAGCGTTCCTTTTCAAGGTAAACGATTTGTAGATTTAGCGCGATGACGATAATCCAACACGCAAACGCGTTTCACCCAATAGGGCTTCTTCAGTGACGTGTTGGTTGGCTCTCTCCCCCCTTTCTTAAATACTCGATCTCATGTGTGGCATATCAATTGTCTCCTGTTACTTTGTATCCAGTTTCAATTAGTTCTCTATGACGTGTTAATTGGCTCTTGTTACATTGTATCAGATGTCAATTATCTCTCTATAGTATATTTTTTAACCCTTGTTATATTAAAACAAATAGCAATGGTACATAGTGAATTCGTAATGAATTCATATGCCATAATATATATTTGAACAATCAATTAAGAGTACATCCATACATTAGCACAGAAAATATATAATATACACAATTAATTCTAATCTGTCAGTATAATAAATATTCGAGTAATCATTACAATGTATAAATATTTATCAATTATAAAGTACATCTTCAATTAAGAATCTCTCCATTTCATAATTTATAATATATGCACCTAAAAATAAATATAAGATCAAATAGAGATAAAATCAAATGCTATATATTTTAGTGCAAATGCATAGATAGAATTTATATAAATTCATAATGAATATCTATACAGAATATAAAATTGCATATAAACAAATAAATAGAATAAATATAAAACATACATTTGTGTAATACATAAAAAAATCACTTCCTTTCCATAATATATATCCATAAAAATTTTTTATAAACATAAATATAACATGTAAATACAATTATATATATAAAACCTATAGAAAAGGAAAAAATAAATATATATATTAAATAAAACATATTAACTGTAAACAAATATTCTAATCCAGAAAATTGAACAAATCGAAATCTTGGTTTAGACCTTTAGGTTTTAAAGTTTTAAGGTCAAAAACCCACTTCATCTCTGTCTGGCCTATTTTTTTCACATAATCACCCCCTCTCCAGTCTTTTTGAACAATTTCAATTCCTATATATGTCAGGCATTTCGGATCACTATTGTGGTATTTGGAAAAATGTATTGGTACAGGATGATTAGTTTTATTTGTTTTTATTCCTCTAACATGTTCGTCTATTCTTTTATGTAACGGGCGAATCGTTCTGCCTATGTATTGCAGGCCACATGGGCATTGCAATAAGTAAATGACTCCCTTGGTATGACATGTTATTAAGTGTCTTATTTTATATTGTTTATTTGTAACACTAGATGTGAAATTTGTTATTGTGTCACTACTACTACTATTATGTATTATGAGATTATTAATAAAAAAATTGTTGCTAAAAATGAATATAGATAATGATGATAAAAATGAATATAAAAATAAAAATAATAATAAAATATTATTATTTTTATTTTATTATTATTTTTATTTTTATATTCATTTTTATCATAATTATCTATATTCATTTTTAGCAACAATTTTTTATTAATAATCTCATAATACATAATTTACAACATATATTCATATATCTTACTTAATGACAATTCAATTCATGACCATTCTCTTCATGTATTTTTTGGATCAAACTATCTTTAGCCCATTTTTAAAATATACATACATATATTTATACCATTTTTATGGATTAAATGATTTTTTACTTGATTCTACAACAATACAATATATATATATATATATATATATATATATATATATATATATATATTTACATATTTTTAATTTTAGCTATGACCATCTCCATATGCACTTTATATATACACATCGGTATAAGGTTTTTAACCATCCTTTGATCATGTAGATTATATCTCATTGATTATACACACACATAACTCATAATAATGACACACATTACATTGCACACACACTCTACACACACACAATACACATGAAGCACATTTAGATATGATCTTTCATTTATCAAGCACTTGAATGTAGTAGCGTCCAGTTTCGGTACCTCTTTACAAATAAAACAAGAGACACTTCTTTATTTTAAAAGCTTTATTAAATGTCAGATATGGAATTATTTGTCCGCGGTGCGGACTTGAAATAACTTCAGCACCGCGACACTCAACCTTTATTAACATGTTACAAAGTGTCAAATATTATTACCACAACCAATTTGACACAATATATATAAATAACATAACCAATTGTAAACATTTTAATAACCACTTAATAACCAAATTAATAACCACATAAGTAACCTGCTGGTATGGGCGTGTCCACCTTTATCCCTGCTGAAACTGCCGGCGTCCCCTAGCGCGGCAGTCACATGACCTTACGATTCACAGAGGCGCATGCCCCTGGAGTGTCCTGCACTTACACCTCTGTGCACCACAAGTAACCATACCTAGATGGTTAACTCCTGCACCGTACCAGCTTAAAACCAGAGTACCCGGCAAAAATGCCAAAACCAGGGGAGGGACGGGCGGGAAAATTTTCTTTAAAATGGTTGCCCCTATAGGCCACGACCCTTCCTTATATACCCCCAAGGGAGGGTAATTACCCCCTCCCTTCTGGCCCTGCACGTGCCACTAGCTTAACACCTTCAGTGCCAAAATTTCCCTTAGTCATGCCTTAACCCCTTCAACAGGCCTGACCATGGGTACCTCGTCCGCACTAAATTCATGTGGCCCCTCCGTCCAATTTCTTTTCCCTCCGGGGCTGTTCTTTAATCTGATTCATTGACCAGCCCACTTGATTCACAGTCATTGTACACACATAGGACATCATTCACACACATTATATATATTAATAAATAAGTCTTATATAATTCATTAATTTATCGATCAGGTCACTTGATTTACAGTCATTGTACATACATAGGACATCTCTCACACACATCACATATATTAATAAATAAGTCACATATAATTCGTTAATTTATTATTTTATTATTTCAATTTACACCATCACCTTCATAGCATCATTTTATTTATTCATATACGATTGATTTATACACGATTACAATTCCAACTCACCGGTATTAGAAATTAACATAAGCATAATTAACACTGCGATTGATATGTACACCTAATGAACCTTTGGAGTCACTTATGGTCCTATATATACGTTTCAGAGTTCTATATATATACCTCACCGATTTTCATGATTTTATTTCCCGGAATTACAAATATATAAACAATACCGATCAGCGACATTATTCACGCTCGTGTCCACAGATTGGGGTCCTCCTCGTGTTCTCTTTTAAGTTTTCTATTCTATCTCGTTCCGGTCTCCACACGTCCTGTTTATCCTGCTCTTGGGACATATACACCGCGATTATCTATTATTTATTTTTTCGGCTTTCCTTTTGGTCTTCGTTTTTAGTTTTACTCTATTTCTCTTACGCTCCTTCTGTCCCGGTTATATTTCCGAGATACACACGTCGCGATCATCCGTCTGAGGTTGATGAACGATTTAACATCCTCTTCTCTGTCTCCTGAGTGACGTATGCTGAACATCCTCGTGTATAGAGGTGACGCGGTCCTTGCCCCTTTCAGCCTTTTTTTGCCGGCAAACTTTATCAACAAACAGAACAATCAACTTGAAAATAACAGACAAGACGCGATGACAACAAAGGACAAAGGTTGGTTAAAAACACAATGACATACACGGAAATACACACATAGACGACTATAAAAGAACAGACACAAGGAACGGAAGTACACACAGATTGCTGATTTTGCTGATACTTACAGACATCTGTACCAATTGATTTCCTGAAGAAGCCCAAAGGGCGAAACGCGTAGAAAAGAAAGACTCAATTGGACTTCATTTTGATGAGATTTTAACCAAATGCCTGTGCATGAAAAAACTGTGAGTGCATTCCCATTGGTATATACTGTTTTACCTGAAGATACTGCACTATTTTAAGTTTGTCTTTTAGATTTCCATTGAAGAATATTAAAGCCTTTTTACAGTCCATGTTGATGGGTTGGATTTGCCTCTTTCACTTGTGAGTGCAATATATCACTTAGCCACTACAATTGAACATACCATCTACACTATATTGTGTTGTTTTTTGTTTTTTCCCCTATATATGCACCTGCGCCCCATACATTTCTGGTTTGCTTGTATTCTTACACTTTGAGGAAGAGTGTTGTTTGGGCAGCTGCGGTCCATACTAGGGAAGTATTATTACATATAATTTATCTACTATTTTCACACTTCACCTCAGTAGCACGTATTTTTGGGTTTTTCTTTCACGGTGTTAAGAACAAATTAAGTTCTTCTGTGGTACCAGACCAAATAAAAAACATATCGTCGATATAGCGGCGATAGTCAATCAGCTTCGTCTCCCAGCTATGTGGCGAAAAAACAAAAGATTCTTCCCAATGCGCCATGAATAAATTCGCATAGCTGGGAGCGAAGCGAGTGCCCATCGCCGTACCTTGTTGTTGTAGAAAAAAAATATCCTCAAAAACAAAATAGTTGTTTTGCAATATCCACTTGATTGCTGAAATAATGAAGTTGATTTGTATTTTAGGAATGGAGATATCCTGATTCAAGAGTGTAAAGAGAGGAAACATCACGTTACCAATATATTTTTTTTTCTGTCCATTCAATATCCTTCAGCAAATGTATAAGACTCGTAGAGTCTTTTAAATATGATTTTGTTTTGAGTACCATTGGTTGTAAACATATATCAACATGTTGGGATAAATCTCCTCAATAATCGATTTTTCAAAAATATCTATAGCTGGTGATTTATAATATGCTGGATAAAAATGAAATTTCTTAGACAACATTGTGTGTTTATATTCTGTACGAATAGATGTGTCAGTATGTTCTATAGGGTTATTTAATTTTTTTTTTTATTTTTTTGGCAAATCATGGGTTAACCATCTCCCAGCAGTCCTCATGGCTGTCAGAGCTACACCCTCTAATGCCACTAAGTGCTCTCCATATGAATTAATGACAGGGAGAAAAATGGCACTAGGCCATCCAGGTGAACCACAACTTTCAACTCCACTGAGAGAATCTGTGTCTAGAGACCAGTATATCTCTCCCAAATTCGGGAGCAATTGAACTCATTGCTTCACTTTGCTGCCTCCAATATGGCCCCAACAGATAGCAAAATTTTATCCACACCTCAAACTCTGTTTGAGAAGGGGGGATTGGTAATGGTTAAACATTTTCAGAAAAATTCTCCCTGGGATGCAAATTGGGAAGGGCTCTATGTAATTCGAGACACACTGGGCACAACAGTTCTACAAGTACAGAGGTCTAAACCAAAAAGGCCAGAAGGCAGCCTGGATATAAGTGGGTGCATGTGGATCAGTGTAAATTATATAAAGGGACTTGTGCTCCAGATACAGAGTTAACTGCTAAGGACTGATGCTTCTGCTTGATCTTTTTAGGTGCCTGAAGTATGACAGCCTGAAATAATATTCTAAGAAGAATGAAGCTCAACATCTTTCTGGTCATGTTGCATTTCCTTATACAATTCAGTACATGCAAATCCGATAATAATTCCCTAATAGAACTGAATGCAACTCCATCCACTCAGCAACATAATGGAAGTTATACAGAGATACCAAAAATGAACCTTCCAATACTTGAACTAATTTGACCAACATCCTGAAGGCAATCATACTGAAAACAGCTCTTGGACTGATCTAGGCATCACTCCACCCTCTCGGGACCGCAGAGGGAAATATGCACATGGAATGAAAGGATGGACTAAAATATGGAGTGGTGGCAATGTATATGATCTGTGTTTATATGTAATACTCAGTGTGGGTGGTGTTGTTAAAAATTGATGGGGAAATTTTTGGGGAAATAATTATATTCTTGGATTTTGGGTACCAGGGTTCTTGAGTTGCTTCAATTCTCTGGGTTAATGCTGCTTGTAATAGTAAAGCCGCTTGTGAATAGTCTTGGATGAGTGGCACGCTTAAGCCTCCTTGCAATTTGTTCTTTGAGATCAATTGATATTTCAATCTTGGTTTCCTGGCTGCCCAGATAAATCTATTAAAAGATCGTTGTATTAACTCCATCCAACTATAAGGTATACTCAGGGGAGTCATTCTAAATATATACAAGAATTTTGGTAGGATGTATGCCTTGACTACATTTATCCTCCCCCACCATGGTATGAATAGGCTGCGCCAATTTTTGAGTGAGAGATTAGTTTCTTTTATCAAAGGGAGGAGGTTAATCTCCAACCAGTTTTTTGGAGTAGTTGAAATTTTAACTCCCAGATAGCAAAGTGAATGGTTAGTCCAACTTAATCCTATTTCCTCCATTTCTTTCTTTTGTTTTACATCTTTACAAAATGGTAGCACAATAGACTTCTTTATATTTAATTTGTAATTGGAGACAGAGCTGTATTGGGATATTAACTCCATTGTCTGTTTCAGAGAATTTAAGGGATCTCTAATTGTAAGCAGCACGTCGTCTGCATATAGCTTTATTTTTTGTAGTTCCCCCTCTCCACAGCCCACAATATGTGGATTGGCTCTAATGTCCCTCGCTAGTGGTTCCAGCGAGAGCACATAGAGCAATGGAGAAAGTGGGCACCCCTGTCTTGTGCCGTTTGTAATGGTGAACCAGTTAGATTTAATTCCGGAGCCAACTATTCTGCCCATGGGTTTACTATACAGGGCCATAATGGCCTGCTGAAATTTCCCCTTTAATCCAAAGGCATTCAAAGACTCAGCAATAAATCTCCAGCTGACCCTGTCAAACGCTTTCTCAGCGTCCAATGACAGGGTCAGCTGGGGAACTCCTTTACGTGTATTTTCTTCAAATATACCCACTAGTGCTCTTATATGATTTGCCGCAAGTCTACCTTTTATGAATCCGACTTGATCCCTATGGATCAGCTGTGGTAAAACCACACTTAATCTTTGAGCTAATACTCCCGCATATATTTTTATGTCTGTATTTAAAAGAGATATGGGTCTATAGCTGGTTATACTCTCTGGATCCTTCCCTACTTTTAGAATTGGTATGATGTTCCCCCACAGTAGTTCTTCCGGTAGTGTCCCTATGTCCATGCCCTCATTAAATGCTTGAACTAGATGAGGAGAAATCTCCTCTATGAAGACTTTATAGAAAGTGGCATCGAAACCATCTGGGCCTGGGGCTTTTTTTTCTTTCAATCTTCGAATTTCCCTTTGCACTTCTTCCAAAGTAATTCTTCCATTTAGGCTATCTATAAACTGGTTCGGGAGCTTAGGAAATGATCTTTCCTGGAAATATTTTTTTAAAATCAATTTCTGTGGCTTTATTGGATAAATTATATAAATCTGCGTAGAATTGATTAAAGGCCTGTCCTATCTCGTTAGGTGCTAATAAAGTTTTCCATTTAAATATAATTTTAGATATTATTTTATCCTCCCTTCTTTTCTTTCGTTGATTAGTCAGCATTTTATCTGCCCTGTTTCCTTTGTAGTATCTTCTAGAGTTCAAAATCGGCAGGGCTTTATTAGTCTGCTCTAGTAGTTGTAAATTTATCTTGTCTTTTATATCTTTAATTCTATCTGCATTATCTTTAGTGGGATTCTTTTTATTCAACGTGTTTAATTGAAACAAGGTTATATATAGGTCGGATAATTTAGCATCTATCTTTTTTTTTGAATAGGCGCCAAGTTTAATAAAATGTCCCCTAATGACCGCCTTATAGGCGCACCATACATTCAAAGCTGATGTGCCCTCTAGGTCATTTTCCATAAAAAAAATAGTCTGTTGCAGTGGCGACTCTAGAAACAATATATAGGGGGGGCACACAAGATACCACAGTCAAACTGGGGGGGCATTCATACTTTCCAAAAGTAATGTGCTATGGAATTATACTTTTGTTATTGGGCTAAAATAATACTTGATCATTCAACATGGGAAGCCTGAAGCCACAATTGAGTGCGACTAATCCTTGAAATAAATATTATAACACAATAAATTACTTTTCCACTAAATGATTTCAGGGCCTTGAACGTTTTGTCACTACAACTTCAGGAGAGCATTTTATCTCTGGATAAATATAAATTAAATAATTCCTACTGTAAGTTAAGTGCCAGGAAACAGGTGACCAAACACACACACCAACACAGGCTCTGTCACACCGACACCCAGACACACACACCAGGACAGGCTCTGCCACACCAACACCCAAACACACACCAAGACAGGCTCTGCCACACCAACACCTATACACACATACCCGAGGACAGGCTCTGCTACACTGATAACCAAAAACACACAAACAGCAGGACACAATCTACGTCACAGACGTCTACATCAGGATGGATTTTTCACACTGCATTGTCGTTTATACCCCCATTAGTGTTTTTGCCCCTTGTGTATTGATGCCCCTGCTGTCCATATATATTAATATTATCCCCAGTTGCCGATAGCAGGTATAGATCAACACATTAACACACAAACCAAGCTTTGCATGTATAGATCAACTGAAATTCACTTGTGATCTCAGCACTGAAGGTATATATCAAATAAACAGAATCAGGCATACAAATCCTGTATTTGCAGGTATACAATAGTATATGAAACGTAGCATTGCAGGTATAGATCAAATAAATACATGGAAACAGCATTGCAGGTATTAATCAACTGAATAAGACATACAAACACTGTATTTGCAGGTATACATAAATAATGTATGGAAATATATAGATATGGATCTACAGAATAATGCAAAAACCCAGCTTTGCAGGTATAGATCAATTGGAATTCACATAAAAACACGTCATTAAAAGGTATTTTTAAATCCCCCTAAATTACAGGCATAGATCACAGGTTGCACACCCCAAAGCCAGCCCTGGCGTCCACACTCCCCCCACAGCAATCACACTCCTATCATACCCAGGCAACCAGTAAATGCTGGTACCTAGGCATGATGGGACTGTGCTTGCTGTGATTGCTGTTAGCAATCACACTCCTATCACACTCCTATCATGCCAGGTCAGCCAGTACAGGGTGTATGCTGGTACAGGGTGGCTGTAAGTGATGTGTAGACCCCATACTGCTGGCAGCATCAATACTCAAGGGGGAGTGTGACTGCTAATAGCAATCAAAGTCCCATCATGCCTAGGTCCCAGCACTTACACATCCAACCAGTAAATGCTGGAACCTAGGCATGATGGGACTGTGATTGCTGTTAGCAATCACACTCCTATCATGCCAAGTCAGCCAGTACATGCTGGTACAGGGTGGCTGTAAGTGATGTGCAGAACCCATACTGCTGGCAGCATCAATAAACAAGGGGGCAGCTAGCTAGGTTTCAGCATGTACTAGCTGACTTGGCACGATAGGAGTGTGATTGCCAACAGCAATCACAGTTCCATCATGCCTAGGTTCCAGCACTTACACATCCATGCTATCACACACACACACACTAATTCATTCATATACTCATTCATTCACAGATTAATTCCCTTAATCACGCATACTCATTCAAACAGCCTCCCCACCCCCTTACCTGCACTGCAGCTCCTCGATGCCGCTCACAGACTTCAGCAGAGGGCGCGGCCTCCCTCTGCGTTCTCTGGTACTGCACAGAGGAAGCGGGACTGGAGCAGAGTAATATTCATAATTACTAGTGTTACTCGATAATAAACACAAATTATTCAGAGGGAGTTGAATCCTGTGCTTAAACGTATATATATTGTGATATAATCTATTTCTCATGCTACAACCATATCCTTATTCTACACGTGTCATAAATTCATATGTATAATTATCTTTAGCTTCAAGGTGCATCATAAATCTTCCAAACAATGTGCATATTGTCTATCAACTTAATATTGACAACCTTATAAAGTGCTTAAAGCCAGTTACAATCGTAACAATTCAATTTATATTCATAGTAGTCCGGAGTTTTCTTTAAACTGTAATTTCTTATTTTCTTCTTTTCTTCGTGTCTTCTTAGATTATTGAATTTTTTTCCCCTGTAGCCATTTGTCCAGGTTTTCAGGTGTGTCAAAGGTCCACACTTTTTGTTCGTATGTTAAGGTGATTTTTACCGGGTATAGCCACTTGTAGCGAATTGTATTTCTCCTCAAAATCTCAGTGAGGTGAGCGTATTGCCGTCTCCTTGTTCGTGTAAGGTATGACAAGTCTGGTAATATTTAAATTTTCTGGTAGGGCTCAGGTAGTGGACCTTCCCTCGAAGTTTTTAAGATTTTATCTCGTAGTTGAAGATTTGTGTAACGGATCAAGATATCACAAGATAAATCTGCTGATAAATTTGCGGCCTTTATGGATCTATGATATCGTTCCCATATAGGGGTATGACCTTCTTGAGTTACCCCCATTTTTGAAAAAAGATCTTTAAGGAATCGGTCCAAGTCATCATTTATAAGAGATTCTGGTACTCCTCTTATTCTCAGATTCATACGGCGCGCTCGATCTTCGAAGCCCGCCAGCTTTAGTTCTAATGCTTCTATTTTGCAATTATTTTGTTTAATATTATCTTGCTGTGTCAGATCTTGTATCGTTAAATGCTCTATTTTTTCTTCATTTATCTTAACTCGTGAAGCCACTGACAAAAGATCAGTTCTCAAATCCTGGAACTGTATTTGTATTTCATGTTTAATCCTTTCGAATTGAAAGTCCAAAGCTGTTTTAAATTGTTCTTGAATTAAAGGAGTAATATTTCCTATGGAAGTCTTTGTTTTGTGCTGGTCTTCCTCTCCAGAACTTGATCTATTTAAGGTATGCTCTAGTTCTAATCTTTTAGTATCCAATTTGGAGGTTTGTGGTGAAAAGAAAGATCTTTTCTCTGGTTTATCTTTTTTATCGTCCCTTTTATCTCTTCTGGAAGGTTTTTCTGTGAGTTTTTTTGCCACCATTTTAAATTCCACACTAAATATAATCCACGATTTCTTCTTAATCTCTATATTAAACTTTCTCCTTATGTATTTTATTAGGGGGTTGGCCCTAATATTATATGGTTTTGTAATAGAGATAGTATGGGAAGGTGACAATATTCCAACAATAAGTTATTCTACATAAAATATTAGTTTTTCAGTATCACTTAACACATATTCATATATCACCACAATTGCATCATTGAACGTAGATATAGATTTTTAGCCCATGATACAGCCGCACATTTTTATCATGAATACAGCCAAAAGGATTATCAAGAAAATCAACTTAGCTGAAAGATGATTTGAAGTCCAGTTCAGAGGAATTTATTCAAATTCTGATATCTTCAGAGAAATTTCTTAGGTGAGTATTCTATTATAATCCGTTTTGTATAGGACCGGAGGACCGGAGGACATCTAGTATTTGTCTGAAGTCATTCAGTATTTAGCTGGTGTAATATTATACTCAGTCCATATGTCTGGTGATGTTCCAGGGACCTCTTGAGGGATCTGGTGTGTACTTGTACCACCTAATCGGGACAATAAAGATATTCACGGGAGCTGTGAAAAAAAAAAATATGCCTCTCCCGCAGCCACGAACACCTCGACAGCCGCAACCGCCGCGACCTCGGTCGACGCGGCCTCCACAAGCCTCCGCGAGCCGGCACCGCTCCTTGAACAGGCCAGGCCCCCAGTCCCTCTCCACGGCGTCCTCTGTCCCTCACTGCCCCGGACTCCGGACGGTTAGTATCCGGATTGCGCTGGGCATTTTCGCGCCTTAGACTCCAGCACGCCGCGCACGCAACACGTTGGCGTGTTACGTCATCGCTCCACCACCCCCAACAGTTGGTAAACATTGTATTGAAATCCTGCATACAGTCCAGAGCTTTCGTGTAATATTTATACTCCAGTCGTTTCTTTATTGTACTCAAATCCATTGGATTTTTTTTATTTTGTATTATTGTTTTTTTAACATGGAATGAATAAAAAGAACAAACACTGACATTACAAAACATACAGAAACATACAAACTAATAACAATTCCATTTGATTCAAATATATTTCACTAATTTCTTATCCAAGTTCTGAGTGTGTGATTTTAAATATCTTCAACGGGTTATCCTCCTGTTTCAAGGATCTAAATTGCCTTCAGCCACAAATTTTATTCTGTCCTCCCAGAGAGTATACATATTAGTATTCCAGCTAGTTTGTATCAAAATTCCCTTTTCCATATTACACTGATATATTAACTGAGCTTTTATCTTAGCTCATGGCATTAGCTCTCCAGATCGCCAATTTCTGGCGATCACTATTTTTATAGCAGTCAATAATTGTAACAAGAATTGAATATCTTTTCTTTGATTATTAGGTAGATTTAAATGGAGTAGGGCTCTTTCAGGGATTAGTTCCCAATCTAATCCAAATTTATTGACTAATTTCTGTGAAATCCTTTGCCATCATTTTTTGATTACAGTTCCACCAAATGTGGAGCATGTCTCCTTTTTCTGCACCACATCTCCAACAATTTGGAAGGTTATTAAGGAACATTTTTGCTAGAACCGAAGGGACTAAATACCACCTATGCACAAGTTTGAATTGTAGCTCATTCAGATTTAGACAATGTATGGAATCATATGTTATATTTAATGCTGTATTCCAATCTTCAATATTTATTGTGATGTCTAAATCCTTCTCCCATTTTGCTATTGCCGGAAAAGTATATTCAGTTCTACATAGCTTAATCAATTTTAAGGATTTTGTCAGTAACTTTCTTGCTCTCCTTCTACTAGTTGTTTAAATGAATTATAAACCTGAATATTCCACTTCTGCCCCAAACATTTTTGGAAAAAACTCCTATTGTCCAATTCTCCTATTGGCAAATTAAATTCGACCTGTAGTTGATGGAAGGTCTTTACAGTTTCTCTCTCCATTAGATCTTGTATTTTATTTATACCTCTGTGTTTCCATATGGATAAATTTAAGTTTTCAATCATGTGTTCCAAATTGGAGATAGGAAGACTAGTTAATATCAATTCGTCTAGTCCGAGTTTCGATTTAATCCAGTGCCAATTTCTTACTATATGCTGTAATGCTAAACTATTTCCTGTTGCGTTTAACTCAATAGCTTTCCTGGAGGAGATCCAGAATAGATGTTGTAAATCTCCATATGAGTTATTCCCCAAAAGTTCCCCTTTATACCAAGTTTCCTGCATTGCATTTTTTGTTTGTGTTTGAATAGCCTGCACAAACAAAGCCGGCTGTGCATATTCTCTTATCAGAGGGACTCCCAGTCCACCTTGATTTCTATTTCTTATAATGCCTTGCAGTTTCAACCTTGTTTTTTTATTCCCCCATCTAAATTTATTAATCTATCGTTGAATTAATTCTAGCCAGCTCGTGGGGACCATATGAGGGATCATCCTGAAAACATAAATGAATTTAGGCAATGTGTATGAGATAAACCACATTTATTCTCCCCTACCAAGAGATAAATAGACCTCTCCAGTTTTTAAAGGAGAGGCTCATATCCCTAATTAGGGGGAGAAGGTTAATCTCCATCCAAGAATTTGGTTTAGAATAAATTCTTATTCCTAAATAGGTGAAATAATCTTTAACCCACTTAAATCCCAGCGTCTCAATAAATTGTCTTTGTATACAATCAAGATTAAAAGATAAAGCAACCGATTTGTCGATATTCAATTTATAATTCGATACTGTACTATATTGATCTATCCATTTAACAATATGTTTTAGGGAATTTACAGGGTCTGTAATAGTTAATAACACATCATCTGCATATAATTTTTTTTTGTATTCCCTCATTTCCACATCCCTTCACGTTCTGATCTGCCCTAATGTCTCTAGCAAGAGGTTCTAAAGATAGAACATATAGCAGGGGGGATAAGGGGCAACCCTGACGAGTACCATTCCGAAAAGAAAACCAATTCGATTTAATTCCGGAACCTACCACTTTACCCGTTGGTTTAGTATACAGAGCCATTATTGCCTGGTGTATTCGTCCTTGGAGTCCAAAGGCTTTTAGTACACCTGCCATAAATCTCCAGCTGACCCTATCAAAAGCCTTCTCGGCGTCTAACGAGAGGGTCAGATGGGCAATTTTTTTTTAATATTTTCCTCAAAAATACGAGCAATTGCTCTTATATGACTAGTTGCTGACCGGTTCTTAATAAAGCCTACTTGATCTATATGAATTACTTGCGGTAATACCGCACTCAACCTATGGGCGAGTGCTCCTGCATATATTTTGGCATCTGTATTGAGGAGAGATATCGGTCTGTAACTAGTTATCTCTTCTGGGTTTTTATTTGGTTTTAGAATTGGTGTTATGTTCCCTCTTAAAAGTTCTTCTGGGAGGACTCCTCTGTCTATACTTTCATTAAATGCTCTTACTAAGTAAGGGGAAAGTTCCTCAATAAATAACTTATAAAAGCTTGAATCGAAGCCATCAGGACCTGGGGATTTTTTTTGTTTTAACTCTCAGATTCTATTCTGGACCTCCTCCAGGGTAATTTCACTGTTTAATCCTATTAAGGTTTCTTCCGAAATCTTAGGAAAAGATCTCTTTGAAAAATTGTTTTGCATATCTATTTCTGTTACATTATCTGGTAAATTATATAATGCTTTATACGTTTCATTGAATGCTTGACCTATCTCATTCGGGTCCATAAGGGTTCTGCCTTTGTGTAATATTTTAGCGATGATTCTTTTTTCTCTTCTCTTTTTTAAAAGGTTAGTAAGCATTTTATCTGCTTTATTTCCCTTGTAATATCTTTTAGAATTTAGAGCCATCAGCACTTTATTAGTCTGATCCATAAGTTTTATATTTATCTTGGTCTTTATATCTTCAATTTTCTCAGTGGTTAATTTGGAAGGAGTTAGTTTATTAGTTTTATTTAGCTGAAATAAAGTTATGTACAGATCAGACAATTTAGTTTCTGCTTTTTTTTTATGTGCAGCTAATTTGACAAAATGTCCCCTTATCACTGCTTTATATGTACACCATAAATTAGATACGGACATTTTTTCTACATCATTTTCTTTAAAGAAAAGTTGAGTTATTTCTTTTATGTATTCAATATCTGCATTTCTCGTTATTAGGTTATAATTTCATCTCCATTCCGTAGTTAACTTTCTCACAGAATCTTCTATATCCATCGTTACTAAATTATGATCTGACCAAGTAATGTCATGAATTTTGATATTTTTAAGTTTTGAGATCAACCCAATATCTCCTAAAATTAAGTCTATTCGGGAATAGACACAATCTGATTTTGAAAAACAAGTAAAATCTCTTTCCTTTGTATGTAAAATACGCCAAATATCGTATAAAGTGTGTTTATTTAAGAGAGATTGGAATCTTTGTGCTTGCAGAATAATGCTTCGCTCTATATTTAAACCTTTAAACGATCTTTTGTCTAAGTGAGGATCTAATACACAATTAAAGTCTCCCATCCAAATTAGCGGGCCTTGTTTGATTTTTAAAGTTTTATCCAAAATTTTGGTTAAATAAGGTACAGGAGAGCTCTTGGGTGCATATATATTAAGTAATGTTAATAATTTATTATTTATCTCTACTACTGCTATTATATAACGGCCATCTAAATCTGTTTCAATATGTTTAAATTTTACATCTATGTCTTTGGAAAATAGAATTGCTACACCCCTTTTTTTTGTCTTCAAAGATGCTTCTATAGATAAAGGATAACTCTGTTTTTTTATATTAATGTTATCTATTGTTCGCCAGTGTGTCTCTTGCAAAAAGGCAACATTTATCTTGTCTTTCCATAGTCACTGAAGAACTAAGACTCTCTTTTGTGGAGAGTTAAGCCCTTGAGTATTAATTGTTCCGAACCTAATCCGACCCATTGGAGATTTGATTCTTAACCTTTCTAACACATCTCATATAGAACTTGGATTGATAAGAATTAGAATCAAGATTAACAACACAACAATCATAAAACAATACATAAAAAACATATACTTGTAGGTAGTGTACCACCACGTGGCACTGCCTACTTCTACAATTACCCCCTATATTGCAGAAAAATTTTGCCATCTCACAAATGGCAGTTTGGAGCCTTAGACGAGAAAAAAAAAAAAAAAAATTTGCTATATCAAATTACCTTATACGTTAATAACAGAACCCCTATGTTCTCGTTATTTGATACTATTTTCAGTGTATCATCTGTAATCACCCTAATAGTGCATTGATTTCTATATTTTCAAAAGTTACATAGTAACGTGCTCACCTATTAATTTTCGACCCAATATCAGTAAGCTGTGTATTTTTATACTAGAGAAATTTTAAATTACTTAATATTCTGTGTTATCTAATTCTATATTCCATATCAAAATTATAAAATTTGTGTATCTCTTCTTGTTAATAAAAAAAACAAAAAAAACTCATACTATTAAATGTTGCTAGAATGAATTGCCTTATGTGCTAACAAGACGATCCCTATGTGTAGCTTATTTAATAAATCTTAATAACCCTTTTTTTTTTAGTGTATTTTTATTATTTATTTCCAACATCTATAATCACCCTGATATCGATTATTAGTGTAATAATTTCTAGTTTCAAAAATTACGTGATGGCAAGCTCATCTATTAATTTTCATGAATATTTTAATGTGTAATACCCATTATCTCTAATCTATGTGTTCTTAATAATATTGTAATTCCATATACATATATATAAATTTATATATCCCTTAATAGACATAAGTAGGAAGAATCGAGCACATATGGTATATATAAAAAATGCACTTAACACAAAATAATAACACTCTGCTTGTTAAGGTTTATGGCCCAATTGCTTAGTTTTTTTTATACCAGGAAGACTTCTTCCATGATATGAGTCTTCTAGATAACCTGTGTGTTCTATAGTAACCTAGAAAGAAAGCCTGGATCTTATAGATAAATGGAGAAGACTGGAGCTCCTGACTCCCCCCAAGGGGACTGAAGCCCTCCCTCCCTCCCCACGGGATTCCTTTCCACTCTCCAGCCGTAACATTACCGGCACCATCCACAGAACCAGCAAACAAGCAGCTGCCAGTTTCTATGGCTGAGCATCTGAACAACCCCCATCCTACATGCAAATAATAACTGCCCTGTTACACAGAAATCATACCCAGCTGCATTCTAACATGCTACATGTATGTATAACCACACGCTCTATGTATACATGGATATAGACACAGTGTCTACCCTCCTATTTATCCCCCTCAGAGGGTAAATCTTTAATGCTTTACTCACACAAACTCGCAGATTTTCTCAACTGTTCAGCCCACCCGTGTGGTCTCTCTATACATTATATATATAATTATTCCACACCCCGCTCTCCCTGGTGCTGATCCCGCTTCTCTCCAGGCCGCACTTTTCTGATCCTGCCACCAGTGGTGTCGCTGGGTGGGAGGGGCTCTTTCACGTAGAGCGACGGGTATTCATGATATGACATAAAATCCCGGCGCTCAGCACAGAAACTTACTGCGTAGGCGCGGACCAGTGAAATGGAGGCTTCGCACTCCCACCAGAGGACTTACGAAACGGTAAGTGAAGGGGAGGAATAGATACTAAGAAATAGACGAGCTAGTGAGCAAATGAGATAAGGGGAGAGATAATGATAACGGGGAGATAACATGAACGAGGAGAGATTGTGGGAAGGGGAGTTAATGAGAAATAACAAAGATAGGTAAAAAGGGCAGAAATAATGAGAAAGGTGAATGAGTGGGAAAAAAGTGGACAGATAACGATAGATAGGGAGAAACATGATAGAAATGGGGACAGGGCAGAGATATAAAGAAAGAATAGGGACAAAGAGGAGGAGAAAAAGGAGACATAATGGAAAGTGGGAGTGATAATGACAAATGGGATAATCAGAAAAAGAGAGATAATGAGAAAGGGCGAACTGAGGAGAGAAATGTGAGATAGGGAGAAATAGAGTGAAATAGGAGGGATAAACAAAAATGGGAGAGAAAATGAGAAACAAAAAGAACTAGGAGAAGCGATAAAGAGGAGGTAAACTAAATACTAACAGTAGGAGAGATAAAGAGAAGAGAAATAAAGAAGAAATGTATTTGTTGTACTAAGTATTAGGGCTGCAACTAATGATTATTTTCATAATCGATTAGTTGGCCAATTTATTTTTGTGCCGAATCGATTACTTTTCATTTATTTAAAATAGTTTAATTTTAAAAAAAAAGGCAGAATAAAAAAACTTTGAAAAATGCATTTCTTGTTTTTATTTCCCAACCTGCCCCTCCAGTTATGCCCATTTGAGCCCAGGCTTCCTACACTGCCTCCCAAACATGCCACACTGCCTCCCACATATACCTTAAATACCCTATATGCCTTATACCCCCTGATATGAGACTGTGCCCCCCAGATATCCCATAGTGCCCTCATAGATTCAGCACACTGACACCATACTTTTATAAATAAGTATTGGGTTAATCTTCACTGTCCCCAGGATTTAGATTCCCCTTAGTTTGCACCCCTTTACCTCGAACTGCACCTTAAGTTAACCTTATTAAATTAACCCTCAGTCCTCACCATTAAATTAACCCTGAAGACCCCATTAACCATAGCTGCCCCTAAATTAACCCTAAACACCCCATTAACCATAACTGCCCCTAAATTAACCCCCACCTCCCCTAACTTTCAGCAGCCCAAATATTAATTAAATACTCACAGTTAGATGAGTGTCTGAGCCATGGGGACGCTATAAGGAAATGGGCGGACCAATCTGCCCCTGACTGCGGGGAGGGACTAGGGGAAGGAAAGGGGCGGGCCAATCATCAGAGTGACTGCAGGGAGGGACTGTAAGTAGTAACTGCTGTAAGTGACACTGAATGAAACAGATTATAAAACTAGGGGTATTTCTCTAAAAAAAAAAAAAAACCTTGATTCAAAAATCGATTCAACTAATCGATAAAGAAATTCGTTGGCAACAATTTTCATTATCGATTATTATGGAGTTTATCGATTAGTTGTTGCAGCCCTACTAAGTATCTTTTTCTGTCAGAGGCAGTAAAATACAAAGACTGTTAAGTTACACCAACTATTCAACATTTAGTTGGAAGATACAAACAGTACAGCTAAAAACAAAGAGACAAAACAAGATTTTTTTGCATAATGGAAAGCCTCCCAGAACCAAATATATAGTGCAATAAGTTTAAATCAAATAAAGTGCTATATGTTGATATAATTTAAACATATTGCACTATATATTTCTGATTTTTTTATGTATCCTACATTATGAGAATGAAGGTACCAAATTTTAATCTTTTATGCCCATCAGTGTAATAAGCACACAGCCCACTTGTTTATGTTTATACATTTTTTTCTGGTGGAGACACCAGAGGGAAATGCAGCTAATCAGGCGCTGTGTACATTCACTTTTGTACTATTTATCGTTTATATAAGTTGTATTAAGTTGTGTTGTACATGGTTTGATTTCTTTGAGTAGAAACACATGCCCCACACTCAATATCTTGTTATTGCAGGAAAACAAATAAGTCAAAGTTAAAAAATAACATGGATTTTTTTTGTTCAGATGAAACTAGTTTGAAAGCAGATGTTGTACAAGCAAATAACACACAATAGTAACTTTACATTGTGTGTGTTATTTTGGAAAACTTTGTTGACAGAGAACATTGCTGTAACTGTTTACAGAGGCTTGAATGTTTTGTGTACAGTATGTGGAGAAATAAAAGTCAATTAAAGTAGGCCCCGGAGACACAACAAAATAGCAGGAGGGGCCCCATGATTCGGCCTTGATTATTGTAAGGGTCAGGCTTGACCTCAGATTGGCCCTAGGCAAATCAAGTGGGCGTGTGGCCACTTGGCTATTTAAGGAAGGGCAGGGGTCGTGGCCTTCCACTTTTAAAATTCTGGAAGCAGTGAAAAAGTTTTTTCCTGTTTTCCTATTATCAAAAAAAAAAAAAACCCTATTTTTGTTTCTTACCTGCTCTCTCTTTATAGTGCCATGACTGGCCTGGACGGGCTGCTGTCTCGGGTCCAGGATTCTGCGGTGCAGTTCGGGACGTTCTGGATCGAGGAGCGTTTGGCACAGCTGGCGGAAGAAACGGCTCAGCTGACGGCGGGAGCGACGCAGGATCCGGCCGTGCCACAGGAGAGGGCTACCAGGACGCGGAGGACTCGTCCGCCGGTGAGGCTGAGTCCGGAGGTGTTGGCTGGCCCGAGCAGACGACTGAGATCCCGGCCGGCGGGACGGCAAGCGTCGGGACGGCAGGCGTCGTCGGCGTTCAGCTTCGCCGGCGCCAGTGTTCAGGGGGCGGCTTGACGCGGCGTCTACCAGTGGCAGGCGGGGGAGTGCACAGCCGGATTATGTCCCGCGATGGCGGTCCCCGTCTTGGGGATCGCTTTCTTCTGCCGTGGCTTCTAGTCGGGTCCGAGGCAGGGCGCGTGGTCAGAACCCCCCCCTTCACGGCGGTCTCGATCTCGGCGGGGTTCTACCCCCCTTTCTCGGACGGGCGA
This sequence comes from Spea bombifrons, assembly GCF_027358695.1. Taxonomy (NCBI): domain Eukaryota; kingdom Metazoa; phylum Chordata; class Amphibia; order Anura; family Pelobatidae; genus Spea; species Spea bombifrons. Next base: position 38,194,656 of record NC_071095.1, on the reverse strand, counting down.
CAGCTTATCCCGGGATCGAGGCGATGCGGGCAGCGGTTCCAGACGGCGTAGCAGGGCGCGGTCTTCTCAGCGGTTGTCGGCTACTCCTGCTCTCTTCACTACACCTGCTGCTGGCGATGTGAGCGCGTCTGGAACGGCTGTGCATGGATCTCAAGGCCAGCTCGGTGACTCTACAGGGGATACTGGTCCCGCAGGGTTATCTCAGGCTAATCATCTGTCCATTGCGCACATGGCTGGGGCTGGGGCGGCTGCACAGGGTCCTGTGGCTCCTCCTGGGGATTGGGGCTCTCTGGTTGCCGCCTTTAAAGCAGTATTAGACAAGTTTCCTGCTGTTCCGTCTGCTACAATTGGGAGCGCGTCCCCGGCATCTGTCTGGGAGAGTGGTGTGGCTCGCACCGGCGAAGTGCCATCTGTCCCTGGCTCTTCTTTGGGATCGCCTGCTGTGGGTGAAGGGGGTGCCGGCACGGGCTCTTCTGCAGTTGTGTCCCCTACGGCTGCGGCTGGTGCAAAGGAGGCAGGGGATTTGGCTCGCCCTTCTGACACGGCGAAAGGGAAAGTTTATGTTTGCTTCGAGGGCCCTTTGGGGGCCCATCTCAAGCAGGAGGTTAAGGAAAAGATATGGAAGGGTGAATATGTCGATATTTTCGTCCTGCTGCCTTTGGAACGATTTAATTTGGATAGTTCATCCAAGACGGAGGATGAGGAACGGCGTAGGTTTCGGCTGATTCCTAGGACCTTTCAAAATTGGCTCCAAGCGTTTGCCATATTAGCCAGTGTTATCGGTGAAAAGGCGTCTGATCACTGCTCGCAGCTGTTTTGTTATATGGATAGTATTGGCGAGGCGCATAGGGTTTATGGCGGTTTGGCTTGGCTCCGTTATGATGAGCAATTCCGTCAACGCAAGGCGGTGCGTCCCTCCATTCGTTGGGACCACAAGGACATTGCTTTGTGGCTTAAGGTTACGGCTCCGGTACGGCAGCCCTTTTCAGGGTCTGCCGGCGGAGCCCATAGCTCGCCGTCGGCGGGTCCCAGAAAGGGCTATTGCTGGCAATTCAACGAAGGCCAGTGTAAGTAGGGTTCCACTTGTAGGTTCAAACATGAGTTTTCGGGATGTGCCGGTTCCCACCCCCTGTCCAAGTGCTTTAAAAAAGCAAAGGAGGGAAAGGCCTCTGGTACCGGGGGAAAAGGGGGCGAATCCAGTGAGGGTAAATGAGATGGTCCCCTGTTTGGATAGGTATGCTGATAGGCAGGCGGCCGAGTTGATTTTTTCTGTTTTTTCGGAGGGTTTCTACATTCTGTTTCGGGAGGGGGAGGCTGTTCAGGCCCCCAGGAACTTAAAATCCGCTTTGTCATTTCCTGGGGTGGTGGGGGAAAAATTGGCCAAGGAGGTTGAGTTGGGGCGCATGGCGGGACCGTTTGTTAGTTCTCCTCTTCCTAATTTGCAGGTTTCCCCTTTGGGTGTGGTGCCCAAGAAAGAACTGGGCAAGTACCATTTGATACATCACCTCTCCTTTCCAAAAGGGGGATCCGTTAACGATGGTATTGACAAGGAGCTGTGTAGGGTCTCATACGCTTCATTTTATTCAGCCTTACATTGGGTTCGGCGCTATGGTCGTGGTGCCTTGTTGGCGAAGTCTGATATAGAGGCAGCTTTCCGGCTATTGCCGGTTCATCCGGATTGTTTTCACCTCCTGGGCTGTATGTGGGATGGGCAGTTTTTTGTTGACAAGTATTTGCCTATGGGGTGTTCGATCTCCTGTTTTTATTTTGAAACGGTTAGTTGTTTTTTGGAGTGGGTGGTCAGGGAGGAATCTGGTGTTCCGTCTGTCATCCATTAACTGGACGATTTTGTGTGTGTCGGTACGAGTGGTTCTCCGGTCTGTGCCATGAGTTTGGAAACGTTGCAGGGGGTCATGAATCGTTTCGGGGTTCCTTTGGCTCTGGATAAGACGGAGGGCCCTGTTACCCGGTTGAAGTTTTTGGGCATCGAAATCGATACGGTGTCTATGATTTTCCAGCTGCCCGAGGATAAAGTTACTGATTTGCGTTCGTGGGTCGGTCGTTTCCGTGCGGCTAAAATGTTACGTTGCGGCAGTTGCAGTCCTTGTTAGGGAAGTTCAATTTTGCGTGTCGCATTATCCCGATGGGGCGGGTTTTTTTGCAGGCGGTTGGCTCTGGCCTCGGCGGGCGTCCGTTCGGCTCATCATTTCATTCGGATTACCTCGGATTTGAGGGAAGATCTTGCTGTTTGGGACGTCTTCTTGAGTGAGTTTAATGGGAAGGCTATTTGGATGGACGAGGCGGTGGCTAGCATCGATATGGAGTTTTATACTGATGCTGCTGGTGGCGTGGGTTACGGGGCTTTCTTCCAGGGTCAGTGGAGCGCGGCCTCTTGCCCTGCGGCTTGGAGGGCCTCTGGGCTTTGCAGGAATCTGGTGTTCCTGGAACTCTTTCCAGTTGTGGTGGCCGTGGAACTCTGGGGGGATTTGCTTCGGAATAAGAGGGTGAGGCTTCATTGTGATAATATGGGCGTGGTGTTGGCCATCAACAATGTTTCTGCTTCCTCCCCCCTCTGTTACGTTTGTTGCGGCATCTCGTGTTGCGCTGCCTGCAGTTAAATATGTTTTTGACGGCTGTCCATATCCCTGGCGTGGACAATTCCCTAGCGGATGCTTTGTCTCGACAGCTGTGGTCGCGGTTCCGGGAGCTGGCGCCAGGAGCGTCGCAGGAGGGTCTGGGTTGCCCACCTTGGCTTTGGACCATGGGGGACGTCGCACTTTGATGTTGCTGCAGCGGTCCCTGGCTCCCTCTACTTGGACGGCCTAACAGAGGGCTTGGTCGGTGTGGGATGCATTCCTGGCTTCGTCTGGCGACTCATCTTCAACTGAAGGAAGAGTGTTGGCTATGCTGAGGTATCTGGGTGAGGCCTTTGAACAAGGTGTGTCGGTGTCTAGGGTCAATCAGCTGATGGCCGCGGTGTCCTTCAGGTGCAAGTTGGTTGGTGACACTGATTTTTGTAAGGAGTTTCTCATTCAACAGGCGCTTAGGGGTTTTCGGGAGGGTTTTCGGACGCGAGATACGCGGAGGCAGGTGACTTTTTCTATTCTGGGTCAGCTCTGTGGCAGGTTGGTTTTGGTTTGTACGGATCTCTATGAGCAGGTGTTGTTTCGCGCGGCTTTTGTTGTGGCCTTTTTTGGGGCGACCCGCATTAGTGAGTTGGTCAGCCCGTAGCAAGTCCTTAGCGGTGGGCTTCGTCTTGAGGATGTGTGTGTGGGTTGTGACGACGTTCGTCTGGTTATCAGGAGATCTAAAACTGATCAGTTGGGCAGGGGTTTTACTGTGGTGCTTCGCAAGTTGGTCGGTTCTGACCTCTGTCCTGTGGATTGCTGAGTTCGATTTTTGCGGCTCCGTCCGCAGCTCTCGGGACCCCTTTTTATTCACGCAGACGGCTCCTTTTTGTCCCGGTTTCAATTTGTGGTCGTTTTCCGTAAGGGTTTATTGGGTCTGGACCTGTCTCCTGGGGGATTTGCCTCTCATTCCTTCCGTATTGGGGCCGCTACGGAGGCGGCTAGGTGGGGTCTTCCAGAGGAGACGATTATGAGATTAGGGCTGTGAATGCTCAGTAACTTTGAGACACAGATTCTTCCCAAAAGAGTTGAATAAGCAGATTTTATTGCTCGTGCACACGAGGGAGTGTCATCAGCCAGACTACTACCTCTCCATGAAAACAACACATGTCTTATATACCTTTACAAACAAGACAGCTACGTGCTAAGATCTGTCTACGTAGCAAGTGTCCTGAAATATACATACAGAAAGATACAGAAAACCATTCATCCTTTTATGGTCAGTTTATGGCAAAGACCATGTTTGCAGCTGATATAATCAATCACTTCTGACCCCCCTCATTGTGGTCCTTGAATAGACTTGGTCAGTTTCTTTTAACTTACTTGGAGCAAGAAATAGCCAACCACCTGTCCACTCTTAACCTTTCATTGCACATAGAGTCACACAGAAAAGGACACTCAGGGTTAACATAAAAATATCTGCTGAGAAGCTGAAGGCACAAATTCAATATTCACAGGGCGTTGGGGTTCTGCTCGTTATCGCTCTTATGTTCGGCCTTCATTGGTTTAGTTGTTTTCTTGCTCTGATGTTGTTTGTTGTTCATTTTTTGCTCTTTTGCAGATCGTGAGCGTTGCCGTGTCTGGATTTTCGGGCACCCCTTCGTCTACTGGGCTGAAAAGAGGGCTGCGGTGCGCGTTCAGGGTACTCAGCTTGGTCTCCCGCTCAGTGAAGCTCAGGTTCGATGGTTTGGGTTTCGGGGCAAGTCTTGGGATTTTGTTCTGTCTGAGTTTTATGATAGGGCTGCCGTTGGTTCGCCCCCTCATGTTCTGGTGTTGCATGGGGGGGTAACGATCTTTGCGTGGTTCCTTTGCGGGTGTTAGTTCAAAATATTAAGTGCGATCTGCTGCGGTTGTGGACCCGGTTCCCTGGGCTAGTGGTGGTTTGGTCCCACATCACGCCTCGGCTGTTTTGGAGGGGGGCTAAATCTCTTCAAGGTGTCAACAGGGCACGGGTGAAGGTTAATAAATCGATTCCCCATTTTGTGTCCCGGTTTGGGGGGATAGTTGTGCCCCACTCGGATGTCGAGGGCGATAATTCGTCTTTTTTTTGGGCGGATGGTGTTCATCTGACGGATATAGGTTCTGATATTTGGTTGTTGGATGTTCGTTTCGGTTTGGAGAAGGCGGTTGCTGTGTGGAGGAGCCACTGCATTCAAGTAGGTTCGAATGCATTGGCCGTGGCGGGGAACTGAGGTTCCGGTTGGCTGTTTTTAGGATACTTATTCGTGGTACCTGGTTATAATTGGGTGGTTTCTCATCCGAGCTATGGAAACCGTGTTTATTTGTCACGTTTTGTGGGCGTTTCCCATGGGCACGGTCCCAAGGGAATGAGGGGGCCGTTGTGCTTATGCCACGTGCTAGTGCGGTTTACGGATCATGGTAGGGGTGCACGGCAAAAGTTGGTGACAGCTCCCGGACGGAGGTGGAGCTGTCTGAAAAGGATGTCGGTTTATCCTTAAGGGGTGTGGTAGTAACCTCCATGGGGTGAAGTATGGTAGTAGGGGTGGAGGGACCCTAAGTCATGGAGGTTACAGTGTTACAAAGTTATGTACGTTTAAAATTCAAATAAAGTTTTACGTGTCACAGTGCTTTTATAATAAATAAAGCTGTGGCCTTTTCAAAATCCATTTGGTTGTCCGTCTCATTTATTTTATGGTACATTACATTATGTTTTAAACCCATTAGCATGACCCACAAGCTGTCAAGTGCTGGGATCATGAAATGTTTAAATGAGTCCATCACTGAAAAATAAATAAATTTAAAGGATTTTATTAAACTGGGTAAAACCAAGATAATATATAAAGAATGCAAATGACACTTTGGATGCTGTACAGGTAACTAAAGGGGTTTTAATTGAGTTTACTTATATAGGGCTTTGTAGTTTAAAGAACTGCAACATGGTAACATTTGTGTCATGCTGTAGGTTTAATCGTCAATGACAAGAAGAAGAGGATCAGCGTCTGATGAGTGGAGATAAATTTGCTTTGGCAGTGAAGTTGAAGTTCTAGAGATCTTCAGGAGAGGAAGCTTGAAGGATGAAAGATCTTCCAGACATCTCAAGCCATTCCTGTAGCTGGAGAAAACAAGAATAAGAAACCTGTGATTATGAAAGCCAGGAAAATCATGGTAAGAAAATTACACGTTCTTATGGGAAGAATGAATATAGGAGATGTTTAAGGAACAATGTGGACAAACTGACAAATACAAGATCAAACAATGTGGGGCAAGTGATCACATAATGCATAGAAGATGAAATGGGGAACAAGACACAATTGTTACATGTAAGAAATGTTAGGGACAGGAGATACCGACCTGTTACAGATCTACTTGGAACAGGCTTTGAAGGATAGTTTGTTACCTTTCGCCGGCGGGTCTGTCCAGGGAGCTCCTCTGCTGCCGTCCTCGGTGCTATGGAAGTGCACACACGTGCACGCTGTCATGGCGGCCAGGAATCCTTACCCAGCAACTGCGTACGTCACGCTAGGGGGCGGGTCCTCCCGCTTTTTATCTGATTGGCTGATTATTGCCTGCAGCTGTTTGGCACCAAATTTAAACCCACTGCTCACTCTAATCTGAGCCCTTGTGTGGTACATTCGTTATCACTGTCTCAGTGTGCTATATATCTGATATTCTGGTTTTCTGACTCCTGCTTTGTTCCTGACTACTCTTTGATCGCCGGCTGGATTGACTTCGGATTGCTTTTTGAACTTTGCCTGTTTGCTGCCTGCCTTGACCTTGGAATGTGACCTGTTTTTGCTATTTGAACTGTTCTGCTGCTGTCCCACTATTCCTCCTACAACTACTTGTCCGGATAGCTCACCACTCTGCATACGGGACCCGTCTCTTGTCGGATTGTTACATAGTTGACACAAATTCACGTCTGAGCATCACACCTGGCATAGGTAACAAAAAAGATCATTAAAATGAAATCTCATCCTATGCACAAATATACAGTATATATATGGCCTGAAGATACAGTCATCGCTAGACAAGAACCAATGGGGGAATAGGAGGGAGGAATTAGTAAAGGAAAATTAGCTTGTTGGTTTTAAATAAAACTAGTTATTGGGTAATTTCGTGTTTATGACAAATAAAAAGAAGAGACTCACAGACAAAAGACTTCCAGTGTGAAGGGTTCATTCCTCAGGCACTAGGAGAATATGACACAGACGCAAGATCTTCCAAGCAGGTTTGACGATCTGTGTAAAAGGAAGAGGAATGGTTTCAGCAGCTAGACTGAGCAACCACGGAATTTGTAATAACCTTCTTAAAGGTTTCATAACTTACAATGAAAGTGAAATACCTTCTGAAATGATTCAACTGGCTCGTTTTGTTCCATGGTACATCGGATCATCCTGCATTTAGCACTAAGTCCAGGAGTATATGTGGTTAACTTGGTCAATGCTTGATCTAAGAGAAAGAAGAAATAGATGCCAAGAACCATATAGACAAGTAACCGTAGCCCAAACATTAATTAAAATAAGTTATACATTTAAATATTTCCTATCTCTAATCTCAATAGTAAGCATTTACAGCAAATGCAGTCTGAAGATTTACTTACTTGTACCAACTTTACTAGTAGGTCCCAGAAGAAGTTTCTGAAGAACCAATAATGGAATAGGAGAATGATCAAATGAAAAATAGCTTGCAGGTTTTAGTTTGCTAAAATCTAAAATCAGTGCCCTTGTTTAGTTCTGTCCGTGGTATATCTCATCATCATGTTCCACTCGTTTCAGTCCAATTGGTCCACGCTGGATCTAGAACAAAGAAGAAACACATTTTAAGAAGCAGATAGTCCTTTTCCCTCTACTTCATTGTGTAAGGTAGGAATACTATTTGTAATTTGGCAGAATGGGAGATCATCTGCTGTGTTTTGGGTGCTTTTGTGTGATGTTGGACAGCAAAAGATGCTCTACTTTGATGTTACGTAGCATGGAAGCCTGTCTGTGACACAGTATGACAGGTGGGAGCAGACTGCATGGCTCCCAGCTGTCCTGCTTTGCGTGTGGCCACTCGATCTCGCTGCCGATCTCCAGCTCTCTCCCAAAAAAAGAAGACAGAGGAAGATCTCTATGGGACAGCAGGATTCAGAACCACATTTCTTCAAGTCTAATTATATTCTCTGGTGTTTGGAACACTGGAGAATGCATGTGCAGTAACATTCTATCCTCTGTGAATCGGGACCCCGGGGGACAGAGCTTAAAGGTAAGCTCTACTATGCATGCGCCCATGCACCACCCCCCCTGCATCCCGATTCACTGGGGGTAAAAGTTGTGAGGTATGTGTTAGAGGCCAGATGGAGTCTCGCTTCTAAGTTGTTAAACAGCAGGACAAGGTGCAGCACTACGATGTTGGACAGCAATGAAGTTCTGTGTGGTGTTGTGTTGCATTAAATGCTTTTCTGTGATGTTGGACAGCGTGTGGAATGGCTGCGCTGTGGTGTTGGACAGCTGTAGTAGAGGCTTTGCAGTGATGTTGGGCAGAGCAGGTGGAATTGCCGCGCAGTGATGTTGGACAGCTGTAGAAGGTGGTTTTCTGTGATGTGGACAGCAGGTGGAGTTGCTGTGATGTTGAGGTAGGCGATCTGTTGTGGTGGTGGACAGCTCTGCTGCGGTGGTAGATGAAGCAGGGAGGTGACATCCTGGACTGCTGGTCGTCGTCCAACAGGAGACTTTTCAGGCAAGATCTTCAAGCTGAATCCTGAATAAAAGAGAATTTGTTCCCATCTCAGATGTTGGATACATGGAGGGATGTTTATTCCCTCCATTTGGGGCTAACAAAAGACAGGTCAGGAAAATCCCAACTTTTTTTGTTTTTGTTACAATTAGCCCCCTGTGCAGATGAAAAAGATATATCATGGGAACTGAGGTGAAGATCTCCAGTTGGTTTCTGCAAGAAAAAAGCGAAAAGTTCCTTGATTTCAAAAACACATCATAATGTATACTATGGCGGCAGGTACGTAACAAACCGCTCGTCAGTCGTCATTAGATGGGCTCCTTAGCAATGATTAATTGGTGGAAGGAAATGTATCAAAGGCTCGGAAGAAGAAATCACATACAGTAACTTTACATGTGTGTGGGGGTTCTCTTTGTGCACGGGATGTGTGCTTATGCCATTATTAAGTACTTTTTAAGGTTGAAGAGCAATAAGTTGTGATATCTAAAGCATTTTGTAATGGCTACACATACCAAAAGAGGCAGGTATGGGGGCCAGATTTTGCGTTGTTCCAAATGGTCCCAGTTCAAGATGCCGAAGAAAGGATGCACTCTTATATCACCATTCGTCCCAAGCCGGCATTCTGGATCTTTAAGCAGAAGCTGAGAAAGCAAAAGAAAAATAAAAAATGTTTTTTGCATTCAAATTTCCTGACGTATTTAGCCAAGTTTTTGTTGAGTTTAGTAACCATATTTTGCCCATTCCAGAATCTGCTGCACAACACTCCCTTATGGTCTATAAAAGTTCCTGTATAGCTACACACCTTATCAGGACATTTGTGATCCACTCACCTTCATGAGGATGTCTTTCTGATCTTTGTGAACGGTGCAGTCCCGGTACTCCCTCTTGGGCTATGATGATGTAACTGGGACCCTTCCCACCAGCATCTGGAACAGAGTGACTCCAAACGACCACCAGTCTGCAGAGGCGCCATATTTCTTCTTTTGAAAAACTTGCAAAACAAGTTCAATATGTGTAAAATGTATATGGGTAATGCATTGTAAAATAATTAAGGTTTAGATTAACTATAGCATTAATATAATTAATAAATTCAAACCTCGGGGGCCTTATATTTTCTGGTCCCCACTACGCCTTTGGTTTTGGCTGCTCCGATGATCTTCTCCACAACGAGGCCGAAATCGCAGATCTTCAGGTGTCCATCGCTGGTCATCAACACGTTCGCTGGCTTCAGGTCCCTAAATGATTCAGATAAAGAAGATGTTCATTTTCCTCTTAAGAATTCAGAAAGATTTTGAAATGGAATTAATGGTGAGATGAAGGGAACTTGGGATGATGGAAGACATAAGACTCAACAAAAGAGCAAGAGAATGGACAGTTGAGAGCAGAAATATTTTTTTTAACCGATGAACTATTCCATGGCTGTGCAGAAACTGAAGACCGCAGGTTATCTCTGCAGCGTAGAACCTGCCAGAAGGACACAAACAGTTTAGTGAGTAGTTTCTAAATATTAGCAAAGGGTTATTTACAGTGATAGAGAGCATCTGATTTCACTGCATTGGGATTAAAGCTAGAGGAGCCATTTAGACAGCATGGAAATTAGACTTGTGCATTCGTCTTCGGGCGAACATGGAAACGAACACGAAGAGTGCGTTTTCGTGTTCGTTCCGAAGACACACCGAAGAGAAGACGGCGGCGGTAAAACGTAGGCGAAGACGAAGACACACACCACGAAGATCTTCGTGATTGTCTTCGTCTTCGTCTACCATTCCCCCCCTTCATCTTACCTTGTCTTGTCTTCGCGGCATCGCGGCTTCGCGGCATCGCGGCAGTTCCCGGAAGTGGAAATCCGCAGGTATGCCGTCACGGGTTACAGGGCAGTGCGAATGAGCCTATTGGTCGCCTACAGGGACCTCCTCTGGCATCAACCAATTGGTTGATGCCAGAGAAAGACCCTGCAGGTGACCAATAGGCTCACTCGCACGGTCTTTGTAGCCCCTGACAGCGAACCTATGGATTTCCGCTCCCGTTAACCCCTTCGATGCTGCGTTATCTAACACAGCATCGAAGGGGTTAACGGGAGCGGAAATCCATAGGTTAAAGGGCCGTGCAAGCGACCAATAGGCTCACTTGCACGGCCCCTTAACCCTTTAAAAAAAAAGTTGACCCCTAACTAATTGAACAGGGAGGGAGACCAGTGGCATCGGCACTGCCGATGCCGCTGGTCTCCCTCCCTGTTCAATTAGTTAAATGTCCGTACGAGCGACTTTATTGGTCGCTCGTACGGACATTTAACCCGGCACAGACTAACTAATTGAACAGGGAGGGAGACCAGTGGCATCGGTCTCCCTCCCTGTTCAATTAGTTAAAGACCAGGGGCATCGGCAGGGCAAGTTGCAGCATTGGGGTTTTAAAACCCCAATGCTGCAACTTACCCTGCCGATGCCACTGGTCTCCCTCCCTGTACAGAGTTAAATGTCCGTACGAGCGACTTTATTGGTCGCTCGTATGGACATTTAACCCGGCACAGACTAACTAATTGAACAGGGAGGGAGACCAGTGGCATCGGTCTTCCTCCCTGTTCAATTAGTTAAAGACCAGTGGCATCGGCAGGGCAAGTTGCAGCATTGGGGTTTTAAAACCCCAATGCTGCAACTTACCCTGCCGATGCCACTGGTCTCCCTCCCTGTTCAGATAGTTAAATGTCCGTACGAGCGACTTTATTGGTCGCTCGTACGGACATTTAACCCAGCACAGACTAACTAATTGAACAGGGAGGGAGACCAGTGGCATCGGTCTCCCTCCCTGTTCAATTAGTTAAAGAGCAGTGGCATCGGCAGGGCAAGTTGCAGCATTGGGGTTTTAAAGCCCCAATGCTACAACTTACCCTGCCGATGCCACTGGTCTCCCTCCCTGTCCCTTGGGGTACTTTATTGGTCGCTCGTACGGACATTTAATTAATTGAACAGGGAGGGAGACCAGTGGGATGTGCCGGGTAAGTTGTAGCATTGGGGTTTTAAAAGTCTGCACGAGCGACCAACAGAGTCGCTCGTGCAGACTTTTAAAACCCCAATGCTGTAACTTACCCGGCACATCCCACTGGTCTCCCTGTTCTATCAGTTAAATGTCCGCACGAACGACTTTATTGGTCGCTCGTACGGACATTTAACTGATAGAACAGGGAGACCAGTGGGATGTGCCGGGTAAGTTACAGCACCAGGAGCCTAAAAGTCTGTACGAGCGACCAACAGAGTCGCTCGTACAGACTTTTAAAATCCCAATGCTGCAACTTACCCGGCAGATCCCACTGGTCTCCCTGATCTATCAGTTAATAAATGATAGAACAGAGAGACCAGCGGGATCTGCCGAACAATTACGGCACCAGGAGTATAACAGTCTCTACGAGCGACCCTATTGGTCGCCAGCAGGGGGCTCGTCTGTCATCAACCAATGGCAGACGAGCCCCCTGCTGACGACCAATAGAGTTGCTCATACGGACATTTAAACTCCTGGCGCCAGAGCGGCTTGAACCCCGTTTTAACCCCTTAACCGGGGAAAAAGAAGAAAACCCGAGCACGAAGAATGTCCGCGAATATTCGCCCGAAGAGAAGACAGGACCAGGCGAATATTCGCGGAATACGAAGTTTTTTTTTTTGCCGAAGACGAGCACGAAGACGAACACGAAGAGCCCCCTGGTGCCCAAGTCTAATGGAAATGATAATTTGCTTTATGTCTACTCTGTTGCTCACACTGCAGCACTGGTTCCCATCCGGCCGTTCCTCCTCAGGTGGTTTGACAGGCTGCCTCCGCTCACGTTCTCCATGACGAGAAAGACGCGGTGCTTATTTTGAACATAGAGCAAAAACAGTTACAGTCATGCAGAGACTAATAGTACAGTGACACATGCAGATCTTCTGTAGAAATGGCGCATGGTAGAAGGTGAAAGGACGGGAATAGGCTGCAGAGCAACAGACAATTCCGTACCTGGGTGTGAAAAGCACCAAAGCCGTGGCAGAGGAATGGGCTTTCTGCTGCTAGCTCCAAGACTCGTCTTTCCCGCATGATGTCTTCTTTCCGTGATGAGCTGCGTTTGATGATCTTAACTGCCACCCGATGTTTACTGCTCCTCCATGACGCGAGCATGACCTGAGATAACCAGGAAGGGGTTACACAGTTATAATTGATGTTTGAAATGTGAAGCTCATTATCAACATAGAAAGGTGCAGTTTGATGGCAGATCAGATCCATTCAGCCCATCCAACGTCCTAATGTAAAGACTCAAACCATAATCAGTCCTTGGTCTTACTTAATATTCAGGAGCCATATGCCTATTCCATGTATGTTTAAATTATGTCAATGTTTTGTCCTCTGCCACTTGTTCTGGGAGGCTATTCCACTAGGCTATCTACCACTCACTCCGTCCACTACAATATAGATGCGTAAATCTACCGTATTGGCTCGAATATAGGCCGCACTTTTTCCCCCCACGCTGAGTCCCAGCACCGGAAGTTGTGTACGCGTATTGCGTAGATGTCCCTGCCGGCCCCGCAAGACACCCGGGAGTCTGCTCTGGTAAGTCGGGGGGGCAGAGTGGCATTATATCTCGGGGGGGAGGAGGAGGAGGGCAGAGTGGCAGCATATCTCGGGGGGGGGAGGAGGAGGACAGTGGCAGCATATCTCGGGGGGGAGGACAGTGGCAGCATATCTCGGGGGGACAGAGTGGCAGCATATCTCGGGGGGGGAGACAGAGTGGCAGCATGTCTATTAAAAAAAAAAAATCTGTAAAAAAGCACCAAACTTTTAGGGTGCGGCCTATATACGGGGGCGGCCTATATACGTTTGCAATACGGTAATTTTAAAACTAGTCGTAGAATACTTAACCCAGCCCTATAGGTTCAATGTCTTAATCTGCAAAGACAACCTGAGACGAAGTTGTTGATATAGAATGCAAACATAGAATGCACATTAAGTTAATATCAATACAGAAGAGGTGGAAGCAATTTGTACACCAAGCGAACATGGGTTTATTGTAATAAATTATAACATTATAGAAAAGAAATATATTTTAACACCTAGATAATTTAAGGGGATACATACAAATATTTAATATTGTGAAATACAGTTCTCACTATATAATAATTTTGCCAAAAACAAGAAACATAATGTTTATCCAAGGTGACTGTAAAAATGAAGTATAATGGTTCTTTGACACAACTCTTTAATTTAGATAAATTGCAAAAATTTTAATTTAAAGCCCCAACCTGTCTTTTTCGTAAAGCTTGGTTGTATAGCCAGAGGTATCAGCAGTAGACAGAGAGAAGTGCTCATGTCATTGTACAGAGCACTGTTGAGACCTCACTTGGAGTATTGTGTACAGTACTGCAGACCGTATCTCCAGAAGGATATAGTATTATGATGCGGTCCATACCTTTATTCCCATTTTTTATTGTCTTATTTCTTAGGATGTAGTATCATACAGGTACTAAAGAAATCATTTTATACAAATGGTAAGGTCTAGACTGGGGGATAGGCAAGCCACTGCAGGCTACGGGGGGCAGTCTGGCAGGAACAGGCAAGTAGCAGCAGGCTAAGAGGGGGGAATCAGGCAGGTAGCAGCAGACAGGGTAGGGAATAGGTAGGAAGCAGTGGAAGGGAGAAACAGGCAGCAGACCGGCAACAGACTGGGGGTGAACACTCAGGCGGCTAGGGCTGCAACAACTAATCGATTTTATCGATTATAAGATGAGGATGCTCTGAAGAATACCCCTCGTTTTTATAATCCGGTTCATTCAGTGTCACAGCAGTTAATACTTACAGTCCCTCACTGCAGTCACTCTGACGGTTGGCCCCCGCCCATTTCCTTATAGCGTCCACACCGCTCAGCAACTCATCTAACAGTAAGTATAACATTAGGAAGAGAAAAATAAATAAATAAATAAATAAATAACTATATCAAATTACCTTATGCGTTAATAACACAACACCTATGTGCTCCTTATTTGATACTATTTTTAGTGTATCATCTGTAATCACCCTAATATAAATTAGTGCAATGATATCTATATTTTCAAAAGTTACATAATAACAACGTGCTCATCTGTTGATTTTTGACAATATGTTAATATATATTACCCAATATCAGTAAGTTGTGTATTTTTATAGTAGTGATATTTTAAATTGCTTAATATTCTGTGTTGCTTAATTTTTATCTGATTCTATATTCAATATTGAGGTTATAAAATTTGTGTATCTCTTCTTGTTAAAAAAAAAAAAAAAAAAAAATAGCTATATAAATTTACCTTATGTGTTAATAAGACAACCCCTATGTTCTCCTTATTTGATAAACCTTAATAATCATTTTTAGTGTAACATCTTCAATTATATCATGTATATAATTATAACATCTATAAACACCTCTTCGCAAGGACACTCTACACTTCCTCAGATTTGATAGGCATCAGTTTATAATCCCTTGACCTCTAAGATTTCACATTCGTCATTGACGGGTTCATTATGTTAGATCTAGTTAGTACCAATTCTGAGTGCAGTTGAAGATAACAGCAGTGACGCAATAAAGGTTTTTATTTTAAACGCCTTTGAATATTTAAGCCCAGAGTCAAAGATGTTAGAAAACTTATGGTGGGATTATTGCGTTTAAAACTGATCACATGTGAATTTATTCTGTATCTATAACAAAAAAAAACTGCAGTCCGTCGCATGCAGGAATTTAGTGGAGGCGCGATAATTATGTGGGACTGTTTTATACGGGTTGGGCCCCTTAATTCCAGTGAAGGAAAATCTTAATGCTTCTGCACACCAAGACATTTTAGACAATGCTCTGCTTCCAACTTTGTTGGAACAGTTTGGGGAAGGTCCATTTCTATTCCAGCATGACTGTGCCCCAGCGCACAAAGCAATGTCTGTAAAGACCTGGCTGGATGAGTTTGGTGTGGAAGAAGTTGACCGGCCGCACAGAGCCCTGACCTCAATCCCATCAAACACCTTTGGGATGAACCAGAACAGAGACTGAGCCAGACCGTCTTCTCCAACATCAGTGCCTGACCTTACACATGTTCTACTGGATGAATGGGCAAAAATCCCCACAGAAACTCTCCAAAATCTTGTGGAAAATTGCAGAGGAACCAACTCCATATTAATGTCTGATTTTAGAATGGGGTGGTCTTGGCTGCCTTTTAATTAGGACAGTTACTTCTAATGGAGTGTCTGAACTATCTTTGCCTTATGTCTGAGGACAGCAAACACTAAGTGTTGCTCCTGATCCTCAAACATTTTACACATTGACTTAACAGAGGCCAGGCCTGAATACAAGCTAACTTAAGTGCTAGTTTGAATCAACTAAAACAATGGTATGTAAAGAAAAATATTAAAATGTTATGGAGTCATGGACTGTGTATGAAACTCCAGGTAAGAGTGGAATACTACTAGTCCTAAATCTTTCCCGAGAATAATTAACCGGATTTTTGTTACCTTGCTTAACAAGTTATGTATTCAGCCTTGTTTTCCCTGTATCCTGAGCTGACCTGATTAGATGTAAATTCCTCTAAGGCCATTGTGACTTTAGTGGCTTTGTACTAAGTAATACGATGACCTCTTCACTTAGAGAGCCTGCAGCATTTTCATTAACACTTGTTATGCCCATTGGTATAACACTGGTTGTCCACCTTGGCTTAACCTGCAGAAAAAAAATGTTTTATACTTTCCCTTAGGGTCAATCCAATGTCAGACAATTGCATTTTGCATCTAGTCAAATGGCAGATGCAATGTATTTTCTATGTACTTGTGGATGCTGGTGCACAGGAGTATATAAGCACACTTGTATAACGCGGCGTTGTGTTTCTTAAAGAGTGTAGCGCCTTTTACAGTACTGCTTACCACTGAGGTGGTGGGTACTGGGGGCTGCATTAAATATCCCATTGACACCAAGTGTTGTATATCTGATGTTTTGACTTGCTGTGTTAATGGATCAACTAGATGGGTTTCCACCAAACCCAAACGATGCCAGCAATCACACTTCACACTTAACTGGAGTTAATATTAGTGGTTGGCATACCCACATTTTATGATTTATTCATATTGAGCTGTTACTTTAATTGTATTAAAATATTACTTTTTGTTTAGCAGAATCACAAAACAAGCATAGCTTTTAACACAATGTCCTCTGTTTCTGACAATATGCGGACCTTGTTTTATATTGTTGTGACTAGAGTTTAGGATTAATGCACAAATCTCTCTTTTGTGATTGAATTATTTGTCACACACAGTGTTGGCTAAATAAACCCATCAGTCTATCACACGCACCATTGATACAAGGATTTGCTTTGTCCATCCAGTCGTTGTCATTCACTCTGTGTCAGGAAAGCCTTTTGAGCCGTTGCTGTCAATACAAAGCATTTATAAACTGCACCACCTGTGCAATTTATGTTCCACAAAGCCTCGCTAAAGTCTGTTAGTCATAGCACTAAACAAAAATTGTTATTAAAACATGGCAGACATGCTCCTCATTCGGTGAATTGCAGGAATTATGAGGTCATAAGGATGAGCATAGATGACAGTAAAAGTTGGGGGAAAACATTATTATACTATTTATAATATGTTATCATATGTATGGGAAGGTGTGGAGTTAAAAAGTCAGGACCAGTTGTATAGGGTGCATTAAACAAACCTGTACCAGGTCCCAGGCATGAACTGACTATCTGGTAAATGGTGAGATGTAAGCGCTGTGTAAACTGTTGGCGCTATATAAATAAAAGATAATAATAATAATGTCCAGAGGGCTGGTGTCTAGTAAACCATTATACTTACTGATACTGCATCTCTAGTGGCTGTATGATGCCGTATAATGTGCCGCTAAGCATATCCAACCAGTGGCTGCACGTGCCAGTATATTGGTGTATGTGCTGTTACATGTTTCCTTTAAACTGCGAGCTGAATGATTTTTTTTAGATGTATTCTTCTGCTAATGGGGCTCTTGGCAAGCTTCTTCTTGTAGCCCAGCCCAGTTTTACCTTTCCGAGGTAAGGTGGAGTTCTATGCAGTTGTCTTATGGTGGGCTGTGGGAGTAAATGACACCCCGGGTTCTGCAACATCTGTTGGCACATAGCATTCTTTAAATGATCTGTTCCCACAGCTGCATAGAACTCTACCCCCATCACAGCCTTACACACTCTTGATGTGGCCCTTGGACATGAGTTACTCTGAATTACAGATGGTCCTGCTTTCCCTGGCGTTATCTCTACTATGGACAAAAAAAATTAATGTGAAAATAAGAAATCACACTTTGTAATTAAAAAGCCATCATTGTAATCTTTGGTTCAAACAAATTAACCCAGTAGAGCAGTTTTATTATTACTGTCTCTAGGATTTTGGGGGGCCCTAGGTTGAAAAGACAGAGGATCTGTCTTTAACATATAGTAAAATAATTATGCATATACTAAGGAGTACAATATATATATTTTTTGTTGCATGAACAATTTCCCTGCATTGAAACAGATGCTTGACTTTGATTTTCGCTAAAATGACTCAATGCTTTGCCGGTATCGGGGGTAACAGATACATGGCTTATTAGTTCCTGTTGTATTCCAGCTTTGCTGTCCATGACTAAATATTTGTATGATGAGACTTTTAGGAGTGGTGAAAGGCTGAGCTGGCCCTGTATAATTTAATAAGGAGACTTTGAAAACATGTAATTGATTTTACTGTGCATGATATTGGGCCACCCAAGCTCTTCCAGCAGCAGAAGTCCACTGCTGATGGCCCTTCATAATGTATAATGACATCAAGGAGCTTAGTGAATAGACCCCATTGTAAGTACGTTACATCTGTAGGGACCTACTGATAAAACACCAGATAGGGGCACTGCTGTCATGCTGTTGATCTGTATTAGGCTAGGTTTCCACTTTTGCTAAAAACGCCCATAAAAACGCCAATTCAGCCACACGGCGTTTTTTTGGTGAAAAAACGCTGCAGCCAGATGTTAGCTGTTCTTCAATAGGAAATCGTACAATGCCATATCCATTTTTTGGGCTCTGTGGCAGTTTTTCAAAATCGCAGCATGTTGACACTCTGGCGTTTTTTGCAAGGAAATCTTGGCGTTTTTCTCCAATAGAAGTCTATGGGTGAGAAAAAACACCATGAAAAAGCCATGTGGGTTTATTGCCTTGGCTTTTTTATGGCGTTTTTTCACACAGTTGCAATGCAGAGGATGGACCCAGTATCTGTGTGTCCTATGAGAAATAGGCTGAAAACAAACAGTTTCACACAAAACAAAGTCCTGGACTGGTTCATATTGAATTTTACACCATTGGGACCAACCATGCCATTACAAACATACCCAACTGGATCCTGCGTGCCAAAAGCAACAGCAAACAATTTGCACCATTATTTGGGGCCAATCTTCCTAGAGGAGCAGACATTCGGAATGAAGCATGCCTTACAAACCACAGAAAAGACACAAAAGGGTCCGCCGGGGCGTTTAAGTAGAACTCTACCAAGTAAATGACATCATGAGGGGGCAGATACTTGCCATTTATCCTAATCCCTTTTAGCTGGGTGAAAATTCCAACATGTAAAGGCTGGAAAAACTGCCTAAGGTCAAAAAAAGCAATTTCCACAGAAAGGCTAAAACGCCAGAAAAAACGCCAGAAAAAAACGCCAAAACGCAGGAAAATGCAGTGGCAGTTTTCTTGGTGTTTTTCCTGGCGTTTTTCATCAAGAAAATAATGCAGGACAAAAACCTAAGTGGAAACCTAGCCTAAAAAAAGGTATTAGGATAAATGGCAAGTATCTGCCCTCTCCTAATGTCATTTACTTGGTAGAGTTCTACTTAAACACGCCCCGGCAGACACTTTTGTCTCTTTTCTGTGGTTTGTAAGGCATGCTTTATTCCGAATGTCTGCTCCTCTAGGAAGATTGGCCCCAAATGATGGTGCAAATTGTTTGCTGTTGCTTTTGGCACGCAGGATCCAGTTGATGAGTCGGGTATGTTTGTTTGTAATGGCATGTTTGTTCCAAATGGTGTAAAATTCAATATGAACTTTGTTTTGTGTGAAACTGTTTGTTTCCAGCCTATTTCTCGTAAGACACACAGATACTGGGTCCATCCTCTGCATTGTAACTGTGGTAAAAAACGCCATAAAAAAGCCAAGGCAATAAACCCACATGGCTTTTTCATGGCGTTTTTTCTCTCCCATAGACTTCTATCCCTTCTGAGATTTTGTCTAATTATTCCACTTATTCCAGGTTCCACTTATGTCTTTCTTACAGTGATGGAGATATTGTTAAATTTGGTGTAAAATATTTAAAATATTGGGAACTAATCTATAATAAAAAAAATGGATAACAAAGGATAAGCACTACAAATTCTCTCAAAGAATGTCAAAGGCTTAAATAGCCCGAATACGAGAACACAAGCGTTAAAAGAGGCTTATGGGGTAAGAGCAGTGATTTTGTGTTTCCAGGACACACGTTTCTCCAAAATGAATCCCTCTGAGTTCTATTCAAACTATGGATATGCATTTCACTATGGATGTTGCATCCAGGACCCACCAAAAAGCTAGAGGACTGTCCATCATGATCCACAAACGTTGGGCATTCGAACAAATAGACCAGGTAATTGTCCCACCAGGTACATACATAATCTCGGTGGGCAGAGTTAATATTCAGCTGATCACGATAATGAATATCTATGCCCCAAATTCAAACCAAATCCCCTTTCTCACGAGATCTTTAGAGAAAATACCGTACTTGCCGGCGTATAACACGCACCCTCCCCAGGACCGGAAGTGAGGGAGACGTCGCTGCAAATCGTGCAGCTCTAGGATTTATCGGCGTATAACACGCAGGTAGGGTTTCAGCTTCGTATTTAGGTTTAAAAAGTGCGTGTTATACGCCGATAAATACGGTAGTTAAAATACGACAGGGATAGGTCATAGTTTGTAGGGACTTTAACATGGTTCAGAAAATGGATTTGGGTAACTGTGCAGACAAGGGCCATAAACAGAGGCATACCCTACAATCACAAGGGAATTGATTAAGGGCCACCTAATAGAACATGAGTTATTTAATGTGTGGGACATAATTCCAAAAGAGATTACACATTTTACGCTCCTGTCTATGACAGGTATTCCAGGATCAACTTTGCTCTGGTATTTAAGTTTACCCTTCAATGAGTGACGCAGCGGTAGAATTATAATATTTATTGTTAGAACAGTTATAATTATATTATTAGAAAAGACACTTTCCAAATATTTCTTGTTGAATCAAAATGAATTGATTGGCCCATAAGGCGGTAATTAGAGGAATGTTAATTCAGCAGGGGGCAAGATTAAGAAAGGAGAGGGCAGCTAAGTTTCTGTCTCTACTAGACACTGTTTGGAGATTGGAGAGAACACACAAAAATAAATTAGAGGAAAACATAGCCCAACAGCTAAAAAGCCAGGAGTAATTTACAGAAGTTATTTATTGAAGGTACAGCTTTCTGACTGTGAAAGTTAAAACAATTGGACTGTGCCAAGGGAGGGGGGAATAAGGCAGACACCTTGCTGGCTAAAAAACTACAGCACAGAACAGCTAATTATAGAATTCTCTACATTTAATCTAACCGAACAAAAATCACAGACCCAAAACTACAAATGGACAATACAGTAATACAATTACAGTAAGGACAATAAGGATGTGGAATTATCTGCCTGCAGTTTTATCAGAGTCTGTACAGACGTTTAAACAGCAACTGGATGGATACTTGGAAAAACATAATATTCGGGGATATAATCTTTAATTATGGGGAAACAGCTTATTGATCCAAGGAGAAATCTGACTGCCATTTTGGGGTCAAGAATGGTTTTTTACCCTGGTTAGTGCAAAATTGGAAACTGGGAGTTTTTTGCCTTCTTTTGGATCAACAGCAACAAATTAACAGATATAGGAAAGGCTGAACTTGATGGACAGATGTCTTTTTTCAGCCTATATAACTATGTAACTATGTAACTATGTAAAATGAACCCTTTTTTATTGCATATTATAGAAATGAAAGGAGGGGAAGATATCTCTCGACTGTCTTTTGGGGACATCAGGGGATATCTTCAAAAGCTACCAGTGGAAAGGATACAAAAGGAGCAAGAAGTTAGGAAGAAGTTAAAGCAACCATTAGAGAACTACAAATGTATAAATCCACAGGCCCTGATGGCTCAAATATACTGCATATTATGAGAAATTCCAGTTACATCTCACACCAAATCCAGGACACAAATCCTGGAAGCAGAAACCGGGAAAATATTAGTGTAAGTTTTTGGCCCATATCATTCCTCAACACAGACATTAAAACCTAAGCCATAATATTAGGAGACAGAATTAAACAGAAGTGCCATCTCAACTAAGTTGGTTTTGTACCGGGTAGACAGCTAAGGGGCAACACTGACAAACCAGATATTCATAGCAAGTAAATCAAAAACTTTGACCGTCTGCATTGGGAATTTGTGGTTGAGGCTTCGTGGAAATACAGTCTACTTGAGCAATATGTACAGGCAATTCACACGTTATTTCTCGCCCTATCTGTGTGAAAAAAATCTGCTTCCATACCAATGACTAATGGAACAAGGCACTTCTAATATTTTTGTTGGGCCTAGAGCCTCTTGCCATTAAACGTACATTACTTACACTAATTACACTAAGGCATAGGGTAGTATTAACATTGTTTTTTGGGGAAGAAGTCATTGATTGGCAGGATAGCGACCTTAAAATGATGTGTCTTCAGTGACTTGTGTACTCATTTAGAATGCTACCACTCCCGGTGTCCAGAGATTCAGAAGAAAATGCTTTAAAGATCTGGCACTCCAGAGGAAGATTATGACATGCTTTTGAAACAGTTTTGCCAATTCAAATTACTATTTATGGTGTCATGGGAAAAGGAACTCTAAGAATGGGGACAGAAAAAAACATAGCGAGGGTCTCACATTGTATAAATTATTGGGAATCAAACAGAAAAGTGACGTATATATAGTGCCTGACCCCAGCTAGACTGGCGCACATATACCCAAGAGCACGTGACGAAAGGGGTAACACGCACCACATATGGTGGTACGCTCCATCTATCATCCCGTTCTGGAATATGTTTTTTTGTGAGATTAATAAGAATCCCGGAACCAGTTCTCCCAGACACATCATTATCATTGTTAGACATGATGCCTAATGACATCAATAAAGACTTGCGGGCGATAGTTAGACACAGATATTGAGTGTTCTGTTTGTTTATATGTTTAATAATTGTTCATGAATACTTTGTTATAAAGACACTGAACTCTGTTATATGCAATCAGCGTAATATAAATGACGCAAGTTATGGCAACAGACATGGCGCTGTGAGATGTTAGATTTAATGACACTTCAGAAATGGCTCCATGGTTAAGATGTGAACTTCACCAGTAGACTCAGGGGGACAAAGTTTCTCTCTTATAAATGATGATGATGCCACTTGTTATGACTCTGTTTAAAAATGTTTTGCATTCAAATGTGTGTATTACAAAGCATTATGTATGCTGTGTATCGTTCCATGCATGTCAACAATAAAAATCTAAATATATAAAAAAAATCTTTTATTTTTGGAATTGCTATAAATATAACTGTGTGTGTATGTTTTTATGTATGAGCTGTGGTCCTATTGAATCTGAATCTTGTATATTCTGTAGACTTTTATTTTATGATTTTCCTGTCCACAGTAAAGGGGGCAGACATGGCCTGGATATACCCAGAGGCAAAGCTACATACTCTGGAATGCTTTTGAACTTTATAGCTCTTCATTATCTTAATGCATGAACCACGTACCAGTGTTCTTTAGAATAAATCGAAGAGGCCATAATTCCTCCATAGTCCAAATAGATGTTTAATTGGCTTTATTGGGATATCAACTTTATAGGTAACCTGTAGCATGACATGCATTGGTTTGGATTTCTGAAAAGACAGGCATGCTCTGCTGTTGAGGAGACATCCCTGTAATGTATTCAGCACAAAACTGAATGACGTCTTCATCGCTTTTAAAGCTGGATTGACATCCCATGATCCTCTAGGCATGAAGGCCATGGACATTCTAGGCAAGGGTTCCCACAGGTTCATGTTGGACCCAAGAATCATTGCAATACTCTTTACCAGTTGCAATCATCTTAAAAATATACATGAGTAAAACAACAGCATAAATGTAATACAAAAGCTAGAATTACAATTAAAATGGTGCCTTCTTGCTCTTACTTTTTATCTTATATGCATACATTTTTCATGGCACATGCCCTTTCACATGTATTATCATCTTAAAGGCCACATTCACGTGTCCTGGTGTCCACTGCTCTAAGATGTCTAATAGCGATTTAAAAGAATGGTTAATAATAAAAAAAAAACTAATGAATATGAGTTAATTCATTATTTAAGTAACGCCATGGTGTATCTCTGCTTGATCACATGCTGGCCTGGACATCGGACACAATGGGAAATGCCTGGTGGGCCGGTCCCGACTGAGCCTCTCACTTTCCTTTATGTTTTACCCAAATTTATTCCTGATGACAAATGCCTACATTTAGAGTCTTTTAAAAGCTTAGTTTGTTCTTTTTTAAACACAAAACTGTTATACCTGGGGACAAAGAGGCTCAAGCCAGAAACGGTGGTGATTCCGCCTTTCTGTGCTCTTAACAGACAAGCAACAGAAAAATACATAAAATAGACTTAAAGTAAAGCTGATCAGAGAGATATTTATCCGCAGACGCATTTCCAGGATTTCATCCTTTGGCTATTATTGACAGATGAGGTCAAGCTGCCCTGCTTCCCCTATCCTATCGTTTATAAAAGACATATTGTGCAGGAATAGAAGCCTTCTGTGCCCCGAGTCGAGCGGGTGCTACCCTGTGACTATGGCAACTAGAGTTTGAGTCAGAACAATTTGCTGTCACATGCCTCGTTTGAAAAATGTTTGGAACCCATGCAAATCGGTTCAATAGACTTGATTGTTAATGACTGCTCAACTTAATCATTAACCATGTTCTGTAACAACAAATTACTGGCCTTCTTTCAGCTTCTTGCATGCACTGCGAGAGGCGGTATGTGTCATGCAGATAAACTTCATCTGCGCCAGAAATAACCAGAGACTTCCGATCTATTATATGCACCGTCAGATGTTCGGAGACAGTGTGATCTTTACGGAGTACTTTAAAAAAAAAAAAAAAAATTGTTACATTTCACAGCTGTGGAAATGTTTGTAGCTAAGCTGAAGCAGTGTTAGAAATTGCCGTTACTACTTCTTGTTTCTTTTTTGTATTAAGCAGAAATACGGCGTTACAGGGCTACTCGTGTTTTGTGGTCGCATCACGTTAACTATACCTACAAGCACATCTTCTCAGCTAACATACAGCTCCCACAATCTACTGGGGCGATTTGGGTTACCATGCGTATTGGTGATATTAATTATTCCCTGGTGGACATTGGACGTATACCGTAAAAACTAAAGCATACATTTTAAAAAAATGGTGGAATTTACCACTTAAACTAGGTATCTATAAAAAGTTTAAATTGTTTTCAACTTAAATGTTTACCTAATTTAATATGAACTGTTAATCCTGTCACCTAAATACCTAAAGCATGACATTTGGTGCAGTCTTCAGGGGGGGAACTATGACCCCTGGCACTGAATGGGTTAAAGAGCACTTTTTGCTGATGAGTGAAGGGATGTCTTTACATTCTGTGTACTCCAAGTTCCACACAAAAAAAGCACAAGTTGCAAAGGCTGCACATATTCAAACTCTTCAGTTTATTTTTCACTCATTCATACTGCTCTGTTATATGTGGCTGGGTTATTCTCCATTAAACATGACTCCATGACTGCTGGTTGCATCCCAAGAAGGTTTATAGTTGCCTTCAGCTGTTAGATTAAATAACTAAAACCTTTATTATTCATACAACAGCAGACTGAGGGCCACATTTTGCTTTATTTACTTGATGTCTTGAAGAGCATGGGTCTTTTATGACACACATGGCTGATGATGTCATAAAAGCAATACGTGAGATGTAGGTACAGACCTGTAAGCAAAATCACATTTGTGTGTTTGGCATTTACTGACCAGATGTATACACAGATATTTCTTGTGTGGATAGTTTTTTGGGGTGTTAACCCCTTCCCCATACATATGAGAAAAGAAGAAACCGATGGAGCAGAAGGTATTGCAGAACAGTGAAGTATTACATTGAATGCAGCCTGTTAGTGACAAAGAATTTATCAACATGGTAAATGTTAAATGTCTAAAAAATCTTTGGTCTTACTATTTTGTCTTCTCAGGGATAAAAGTGGTCAATGAAGGGACTGAGGAGAAGCCGACCCCTGTATCCAACATTGCGCTCTTCATAGTAGCCATCATTTGGTTCATGATTTTCTGCTCCGTGTTTTCAGGTGAAAAGTACCTCAGCATCTATACTTGTTAGTTTAGTCATAGAGAGCTCTTAGGGAGAGACTTTTAGTGAGAATTATTTATTGCTGCTGTTGTAACTGAATAAGGGATTTAGAAGTGGGATCAGTTATTCTGAATAGGGAGTGGGATGGGTTCCAAAACCTATATAACCTTAACGGAGATTTGTCAAAATATTTTGTTAAAGATATCATAAAAATAGCGGAAAGAGACTCATCTTTAGTCCAGAAATTATTGGCCACTGTCACCATTGTCACCTTAGAGCTGTAATACACTGTGATGCTCTCACTCCCATCAAATGTTCCAAACTCTTCAAAATTACTCTTCCTTTTGACTATAAGGTAAGCAGTAGGCAGGTTGCGTGTCCGACATAGCCTTTAAAGTTGGGTTTGTTTCATTTTATTAAAGGTATCATAAAAATAGCTGAATGATAAGACTTGTCCGTAAATTAAAGGTATAATTGTATTATGATCTACTTATTTAAACGCTGGTTATTATTTTTACAGCTGTTGGCATGAACACTGTCCCAATGAATTTCCCACCAAATCCAGCCCTGCGTGTTCAGATGGCCCCAGTTCCAGTGGCTCGAGTCTAGCCCTGCGCTCCAGGACACTGCATCCACCATCATGCCCGAGTCTCGCCCAGAGCATGGACAGACCTCTGCTTAAATCGCACTCCAGACCTGCACAGACTGCCTGCGCCTCCCCATGAATGTGCCGTGTGAATCAGGAGCGTGTGAATACATACATCTACATTCAAACAACTTAATTACTACCTTGTGAATAGTTACACAATCAATAAAATGGTTAATGTTCTTTATTGTTTGCTGTTTCTTTTTCCTTCTTTTCATCTATATTTTTATGTTCACACCTAAATGTTATCCAAAGAACACTAGTAGACAATGAGAACTTCAACATTAACATTATGGGAGCTTTATTTTTCTGGTAGATCAAAAAAACTGTAAATATGATGAGTTTGCAATCCTGTGCAAACTGCCTTTGCCTTTGTAAAGAACTAATAGGGTTTTGGGTTAATTAAGCTGAGTTAAAAGAACTTTGACATCTTTACACTCTTCCTGTGCCATAACACCCAGGGGCACGCGGTGCCAGAAATACGGTACCAGAAATACGGTACCAATTGCCTCCTTGTTGTCATGTTTACCCAATCTCACTGCAGAAGTTCTTCACCCTTACATGGCACAATTTTGTCATCAATGAAACCCATTAAATTGCAAGGTAACCAAAAAGGGGGATACCTGTCCTACATCTCATTCATGGGGCCCCTCCGTCGCATGGCTATGGTCCCCAACATCATGCTTTGCCCCACCATGTGCCCCCCCAATCCGTTTGTTTCCCCCCTGCAGCCATGAGGAAGCAGAACTTCTGCAAGGTAAGTGAACTTCAGGGGGAGGGAAGGGTAGAAAGTGAGAAGGGGGAGAGGGGGGTAGATAGAGAGAAGGGGTGAGAAGGGGTAGATGGTGAGAAAAGGGGGGCAGGGTAGATAGTGAAAAAGGAGGGTAGCAATATTGAAAGTGAGTGAGAGAATGAATTAATTAATGTGTGGCTGCATTGTGTGAATAAGTGAAAAAGTGAAAGAATAAATGAATTAATGTGTGGATGAATTGTGTGGATGAATTGTGTGGATGAATTGTGTGGATGAATTGTGTGAATGATTGAGATTATGAATTAATGTGTGGATGGATTGTGTGAATGAATGAGAGTATGAATTAATTAATGTGTGGATGAATTGTGTGAGTGAGAGAACAAAAAAATTAAATTTTATGAATTGTGTAAATGAGTGAGAGAATTAATTTATGAGAATGCATTAATGAATATGTGTAAATCATTTGTGTGAGAGTGAGTGAATAAATGATTATGTGAATGAATTGTGTGAATGAAAGTGCGGATTAGTGAGTGACCAAGTTGCCAATGTAGCACAGGCAGAGTGTTTATTGGACAAATGGTGGCAGAGGTACCATGCTTATGGGACAAATTGTGGCACAGAGTGGGCAAAGATGTCATGTCTTTTGTGTGTTATCTGGGTCCTGGTTAGGGTCTATGTGAGCAGTGTGGATGCCAAGGCTGGCCTTTGGGGTATTCAACCTGTGATCTATGCCTGTAATTTAGGGGTTTTTTATGTGTTATTCTGTTGATCTATATCTACTATGCTATGCTTCCACACATTATTTATGTATACCTGCAAATACAGGGTTTGTATGTTTGATTCAGTTGATCAATACGTGCAGTGCTGGATTTGTGTGCTCTGTTGATCTATTCCTGGTATGCTATGTTTCCATACATTATTTATGTATGCCTGCAAATAGAGTTTTATTCGGTTGATCTATACACGCAAGTGCTGTTTACATGTGTTGTTTATTTGACCTAAATAAAAGAGAAGTGTGGTTTAGTGAATGAGGGGACAGATAGATTGTGGGGATGAGTACAGGTAAGTGAGTGATTACATGCTAGGGAACTTGGTACAGGGCCCAAGGAAATGCTTTCCTGGGGTCCAATTTATTTCAATATAAAATATATTGGCAACAGGGTCCAAAATTTATATATATATATTGGCAGCAGGGGCTAATATTTATATATATTTATATATATTGGCAGAAGGGTCTAATATTACTAGATATATATATATTGGCAGCAGGGTCTAATATTAATATATATTGGCAGTAGGATCTAACATATATTGGCAGCAGGATCTAATATATATTAGTATAATATATACTAGTATATATTGGCAGCAGGGGCTAATATTAATACCGTATTGGCTCGAATATAGGCCGCACCTGATTATAGGCCGCACCCTTATAGTTTGGTTTTATTTAAAAGAAAAAATATATATATATATATTTTTACAT
The DNA here is from genome assembly GCF_027358695.1 of Spea bombifrons. Taxonomy (NCBI): domain Eukaryota; kingdom Metazoa; phylum Chordata; class Amphibia; order Anura; family Pelobatidae; genus Spea; species Spea bombifrons. The sequence goes on along the minus strand of NC_071095.1, from coordinate 38,166,034 downwards.
TTAATGTATGGTAGGAGGCTCCCACCCTCCTTACCTAAACTTTAGTTTTGCAACATTGATGTAGATTCGGCAGACGTGACCTCCACTTCCTGGACCTGTGTGCCTCATCTACATCAACGTTGAGAATGAAGAATCAGGGCGGAACTTACATTTTTGCTTGCGTTGCCGGGGGACCGCATTTTCGCCGGACCGCACTACAGAAAATTATCCAGTCTTCCAGACACCCTGGAGAAGGTAAAAAGGCTTAACCCCGATTATATACCGCACCCTCACTTTAAAGATTTAAATTATAGAAAAAGTGTGGCCTATAATCGGGCCAATACGGTATATATTGGCAGCAGGGGCTATTATTGATATATATTGGCAGCAGGGGCTAATATTAAAGAATGAAAAATAACTGCCAGTTCAGCTGTTATTTTGAAATTATATTTCAATCACGGCCTTTACTTTAAAGAGATAAGTACATATTATGTAGTTAAAAATGCATATCTAAAGCATTTACATATATATATTGCACTTTACAATGTCGCACTTGCATCATCACTTCAGCCAGACATATTACTTCCATGATGCTGGCTGAGCGTCATGGGAAGTGCAGCAACAGTAAAGCTGCAGATGCTAGCCCATGATTCTCAGCCAGCCAGGTGTCCACCATAATGCTGGCTGAGCATCATTGGAAGAGTCGTCTACAGCAGCAGAGATTTTTTTAAATGAAAAAAGGCTAGGACCCTTACACACTGCCATAAACACACATATACACATACACTGCCTTTACACACACATATACACTGCCCTTACACACACCTGCCCATAAACACATGTATACACATACACTGCCCTTACACACACACATACATGTAATCTGCCCTCACACACACACATACATGTACACTGCCCTTACACACACATATATACACATACACTGCCTTTACACACAGCTAACAAATACATATACTGCTCTTACACACACCAGCCCATACACACACACACACACACAAGTTTACAAACACATACATACACATACACTGTCCTTACCACCCTTCCCCCATCTCTTACCTCTTTTTCCATCCTTCACCCTTCTTCCTTCGGCCTCCATCCTGTATCCTGCGGTGGGAGCGCGAGGTCTGTCACTGATCACAATCTCCCTCTAGTCGTTTTAACATTAGGAAGCCTTTGGAGGTCACTTCAGACCTCGCTTTACTACTCCCTCATCACTACGCGACGGCTATTGCTGCAGAGCGCAGGGATGACGTCAAATCCCCACGCTTGGCATTATTTGCTGGGGCGTAGTGATTAGGGACTAGTAAAGCGAGGTCTGAAGTGACGTCCTAAGGCTGCCTAATGTTGAAATGACTGGATGGAGATTGTTATCTCCCAGCTAGTCTACAGGCTGCACCTGCTGATCGGGCGCCCCCTGCAGCTGCACCTGAGGTGAGTATCGCTTTCGCCTCACCCTTCCTCTGCCCCTGCAAAGTGGGACAGAGGAAGAGATAGGCGGGACAGCAGGACACAGACGCAAAATCGTGACTGTCCCGCATAAATCGGGACAGTTGGGGGGCATGTATATATAGATATATATACACACACACATAGAGTGTATATGTAGCGTTTTATAATTGGCCTCCCTACTTTGGTCCCTATGCTTCCATGTGCCCCCCTAAATATGAAAGCTGGAGACACCACTGCAGAGAATGAACCCCTGTATTACTAGACATTACACACACAGTCATACAAACAGACAAACACAGTCACATACACATACAGTCACACACACACCTGGTGCTTGCTGCAGCTTTCACTGATCTCTGTGTAAAGGAGGTCTCGGTAGAGGCGTCTGAACTCTCAGCCAATCAGGAGCATTGATAAGTCTCTCCTGATTGGTTGAGAAGTCCTTCAATGCGTTGTCCCAGATTGAGGCTGCCCGAGACCAGGACTGTCCCAGGCAATCCAGGACATGCAGTCAACCTAGTGTGCTCACAAGTGTCTGAAAAGACCCCCACCCACAATGTTTCTGGAGCTCACCAGTATATCATGTGCAAAGAGATGTGACCGGCCAAACACATTGCCTGCATGACATTAAGCTGTGGGGTGTATAAAGGTAGAAATGCATATGGGGGGATTCTGTAAAACAATAATAAAACAATAAATGTTTTATAGAACTTCTTGAACATTTTATAGAAATGTTGTAAACGATTACACAGATTCATCTATGATTTCATGTAGCGCTATTACCGTATTGGCCCGAATATAGGCCGCACCCCCCCACACTTTAGGTCTTTAAAGTGGGGGATGACCTACATTTGGGGTTTTGCGCAGGGACATGCAGTTCCGGGCTCCGGGCGGGTGTTTTTGTTCTGTTTTCATTTATCCCTGCTGCGGGTAAGCGGCAGCCGTGGACGTCTGTGCGATGACCTCCACTGCCCGAACTTCCGCCTATGGTGGAACACCGACAGGTTGTGCCACACTGGTGCTCCACCATAGGCGGAAGTTCCAGCAGCGGAGGTCATCGTGCAGACGTCCACGTCTGCCGGAGAGAAGGAGAAGGAGGTTGACTATGCGTATCGCGCAGATGTTCACCAGGTGCGGCGATGCGCGTAGACAACCTCCGCTGCCGGCACATCAACTGGTGCATCTCTGTTGCTGAAGTGCCTGCAGCGGAGGTTGTTTGCACGCAACGCTTGTTGGCCGGCCAGGCTAGACACCAGGGAGTCTAGGGGGTGCATTGGTAAGTCGGGGGGGGGGCACTTCTAGGAAGCTGAGTGGGATATCGGGGCAGAGTGGCACTTCTAGGGGGCAGAGTGGCATATCCGGGAGCAGAGGGGCATAGCTGTAAGTAAGGTGCATTATGAATTAAGGGGGGGACCATAAAATGGCTATTTGTTTTCTGTCTGTATATAACATATGCTGACAAACTGATAGATACCAAAAATGTTAAAATACATGTATTCCTGTTCATTCATTAGACAAAATACTGTTTTACAATTCCACTAATGTGTATTTTTTCTTTAAATATATTTTTTTTCTTTAAAATAGCACCAAACTTGCGGCCTATATTCGAGCCAATAAGGTAATTGTGTGGTGATTTTTGTGGGACCGGTGTAATTTAATATATATGTGTATGTAGAAATGAAATTTTCATGTCTAGCTGCAAAGGACTCGTGTTGCTACATAGGGGATTGCTTATCCTGGCTGTCGGGCTCAGTGCCAGCCCAAAGTGGCAAGCAGAGCCATCCAACTAGATCAAGCCTTCTACAGCTTACCTATTATCATTATTATTTATTGTTTTATATAGCGCCATCAAATTCCGCAGCGATGTACAATGGGTGGACAGGACATAACAAGTATTATGTAACAACAATTTTACTTACAGAGACAACAGGTGAGGAGGGCCCTGCTCAAACAAGCTCACAATCTAGACCTATTTATAAAGTGTGGACATGGTTGATCTTCTTTAGTCAGCTCGGGTTCACAACTATAAGCAGCATTTTTAGTAAAGCACATTCCCTGTAATTCAAACAGAGATTTGCATGCGTTCCTCAGTATGCATCAGATATTACTGAACACGGGACAGCAAACAAACAAGGAATAGAAGCTGCTACAAAAATCTAGTGAGGAAAATAAGAAAAAAGAATATGTGATTGTGTGATAGAGAGAGCAATGTCAGTAGTGTGTTAATAAGGAACTTGTTTCTTTGTTCTCCCAAACGGTTCGACAATTTTACAAGCTATTTATGGCAATGAAAAGAAGTTTTGACCTCACTCGTGATAGTCATGCTGATCTTATAAATGTTAAAAAACACGTATCAAACAAGCACAAAGTCATGCTTTTTAACAATATATTAAAAACCGTGATGGACAAAATATAGGTTTACAGTTACTACTTAAAGACCATATTTACAACCAGGTAAATTATTCTATTTACTAGAATAAAGGACTCGTTTTTTATTTTTGAAAGGTTAGGGGTGGTATAGAGTATCTTAAAATGTAATCCTGTACCTAAATCACTAACAGAGTTCTGCACTTGTACACTAGGGTGACCGCATGTCCCGGATTGCCCGGGACAGTCCCGCAATGGGACTTTTAAGTCCAGGAATCGAAGCTCCATCTTTTTTTTGTCGATGCTGAGGAAAGAGAGGGGCGCTGAGTCGTTTTCCCTCTCACTGCAGGACTTCTGGAAGGTAAGTGAACTACAAAGGGGGGAAAGGGTAGATAAAAGGGATGGAGGGAGAGGGGGTAGATAATGAGAAGGGAGGGAGAGGGGGGTAGATAATGAGAAGAGAGGGGGTAGATTATGAAAATGGACGGAGAGGGGGATAGATTATGAGAAGAGGGGGTGGGTAGATTATGAAAACAGAGGGGGTAGATTATGAGAAGGGAGGGAGATGGGGATATATAGTGAGAAGGGAGAGGGGGTAGATAGTAGGAAAGGGGGTAGATAGTGAGAAAGGGGGAGGGGGGGTAGATAGTGAGAAAGGGGGAGAGGGGGTAGATAGCAAGAAAGGGGGTAGTAAGAATATTGAAATAAATAAAGAGTGAGATTGGGTGAAAGAATAAATGAATTAGTATGTGGATACATTGTATGAATGAGGGAGAGAATAAATTAATGTGTGGATGTTGATCTATACCTGCAATGCTATGTTTCCATACATTATTATTGTATATCTGCAAATACAGGATTTGTTTGTCTGATTCTATGCCTTCAATGCTGAGTTCACATGTGAATTTCAATTGATGTATACATGCAAAGCTGGGTTTGTGTGTTAATGTGTTCATCTATCCCTGCTATGCAATGTAGTTATGTAGGTTTGTTTGTCTTATTCAGTTTATCTATACGTGCAAGTGCTGTTTTATGTGTTGTTTATTTAATCTATACCTATTTTGTGGTGCAGGAGCGGAGGGAGTGACTGCATGCTAGGGAGCGTGGAGCGCGGCCCAAGGAAATGCTTGCGTAGGGTCCAATTTATTTCAACATAAAATGTATTGGCAGCAGGGTCTAATATTTACATATATTGACAGCAGGGGCTAATATTTATATATATTGAAAGGAGGGGCTAATATTAATAAATATCGGCAGCAGGGTCTAATTTATATATATATATATATATATATATATATATATACCGTATATTCTGGCGTATAAGACGACTGGGCGTATAATACGACCCCCAACTTTTCCAGTTAAAATATAGTTTGGGCTATACTGGCTGTATAAGACTACCCCTCTACCCAGTATACAACAACCAGCCAAGCGATGTACCTTACCGGTGATTGGCTGGTTGTTATACAGACATATACATACATGCACTGCCCTATACACACACACACACACACATATATATATATATATATATATATATATATATATATATACACATACTAACATACGCCTGTCCATAAATACACATTTATACACTGCCCTCACCACACACCCCTGCCTTTACACACACACACACATATATATATGGTATATATATATATATATATATATATATATATATATATATACATGGTATATATATATATATATATATATATACATGGTATATATATATATATATATATATATATATATATATATGTGTGTGTGTGTGAGAAGGGGCAGAGGTAGTAGATAGTGATTAGGGACAGAGGTGGGAAAGGCAGTGAGAAGGGGCAGAGGTGGTAGATAGTGAGAAGGGGCAGAGGGGGGGGGAAGCAGTGAGAAGGGGCAGAGGTGGTAGATAGTGATAAAGGGGGAGAGGGGATAGATAGTGAGAAAAGGGAGTTTTGTGACAAGTTTTTTTTCCTTTCTTTTTTTGGGATGGAGGGGGCGCCAGAGGAGTAGTCCGCACTGGGCATCAGAACACCTAAGGCCGGCTCTGTATACACCTGTGCATGTGATCTCATTGGCTTCATGTGTGTCCCTGAATGGTAGAAATAAAATGTGGTCACCCTATTGTACACAGGCTTACTTACTTATGTTATACAGATAACCCATCTAGTCAGTGAATAATATTTGAAATAATGATCCACTTTAATGAAAGATTCCAACATTTTATTTAATATTTACTACACTGTCTCCCACAAAAACACACATAAGGACCTCAATCTTGGAAATAAAGTGCAGGACATTATCCATGACTGTTAGGCAGGGCCGGCCTTTGGGGTGTGCGACCTGTGCGACCGCCGCGTAGGATGATAGTAGGATGGTTCTCTGTGAGTTATGAAAAATTCAATGTGACTTTTGCCTAAAACAAAGAGATCCAAACTGAGGAACGTAGAGTCTACAGTGAGACACACTCAGGAGCTGTTTTTAAGCTCTGGATACAATGTCTTTAAAGCTTGCTAGACATTTACATATGATTATCACTGCATGTGGACTCCTTTGTGAATATTCGAGGCGTTGCCCCACTCTGGTGATGTACATTCCTTTCTCACAGGTTCCTTGTTTTTGACTGGTTTGTCACCAGATCTACAGTGATTTTCCACTGCATTACGGGTTTGTTTACTTCCAATAAGTAAAGCAAGCATTCCTCAGACTATTTTACCTTTTTTAAATGGTGTTCTTTCTTTGTTTTTTACAACTATTATTTCCCAAAGAGGATATGAGAATTACTGATAAATGTATTCAGTTATTAAAATGATTCCATGTTTTTTGCTATAACTATAACAACTTTTATCTTCTGGCACAGAAAAGGTTCCTTGGCATGGAAACCAGCAGATGTGAACAGGAGATGTTTACTGGTATTCACACGCTCGATGAGGACTTCTTCCACTGAGATACAGCTTTCAGATCTGTGTTCCACTATGCCCAGTGTCACGTCCACCCACGCTTCAGGCACTAACCGGGGAAGTTCTTCTGCCCAGAATATCACTACCAAGAGAGGGGCCCTTAGAAATGATAATCCAAGATTTAGATGATCCCAACAGCAAGGAGGCCTAGTGCAGGTAGGTAATATAGGTACTGAGTCAAACAGCAAGGTAAGGATCAGCTTCAGACAGGATACACACAAGGAGTCAGCACGGTAGGGGTTAACAGGAACTGGATGGTCAGGCTAGCCAGGTCGGTACACAGAGCGGGTAGTCGTACAAGCCTGAGGTCAAAACACTAAGCGGGTAGTAGGATGAACAGGACTGGTACACGAGAAATCCAGGCAAAGGTGCAGATAGGCTAAGCAGAGAGAGACATCAAGCAAGCCAAGGGTTAAAACATCAGAGATCGGCAGAACAGGTAACGATACATGGTAATGGACCGCAACAGGGTGCCAGAGAGAAGCATTTCTGGATTTTTAATGGTAAGCCACGTGGCCAAGTCAATATTTGGTTAGACCTACAGAACCAAGGCAAAACCGAGAGAGAAGTGTGTTTCTTGGTGCACACAAGTTATAATCCCACATATACATTCACTATTCTAAAACCTAGCACCAATTCATACATGTTGGCCTGTACTTAGAAGAGTAATGACACACAATGCCAAGATAATTGAATATAAAAAGATAGCACCACACTCAGCAGCTCATTATTATGCTTTTAAGTTCTATAAAAAAATTACACCATTTAATGGCCATGTGCTTTTGTATCAATTAACGATAAGAAAAAAAATTGACCCAACTGAAGATGATGTTGCAAATGCCCGGGTAGATTTGGAATTGTGTTAATTCACTGAAATCAGAATACTTCAATAATCTATAAATATGGAAACAACACAAACCACAAACATTTATAAAAGCTACATTACCTTGGTATAGAGGCACACAGGCATTTATTCACTAATGTGAATGTGCAGTTGAGTTGTAATTTTAGCTCACCCTCTTCACAATTTTTTCTGAAGGACCAACCCTGACCAGATTGTCCTACAGGAAAGGCTGAGGTGAGCCTACAAAATTTTGTGTTCAAATAATGGGGTTCAATAAATCTGATTGAACTACACATTGTACAGGGCCAACCAAGCTGGTCTTGATAGAGAAGGTGAATGTAATTTGCCCTTCATAATGGTTAGTAATGTAAGTCAGTCGTTATTAGGTAAGGTGACCACATCAGCAATATTTTCCAAGACACGTATATATTTTACATATAGATGACCAGCACAGGTAAAGTACTGCCCTGCAATATGCAGGAAGTATAGACTCATGGAAGGGAACTATTAGTCAGTTATACATCCTCCATACTGCAGGGCAGTGCTTTTATCTGGGCTGGTCAGCAATATGTAAAAATGAAATGTGTTCTCGAAAACATGGCTGATGTGGTCACCCTAGCTAAGGTATGGTATTTTGTGCCAACATTTTAAAAGTCTGATTTTTAGGAATAGTTATCTCCATTGTAAAAAAATTCTAACATATGTAGATATTAAAATCAGTGTCAGATACTGAATTTGCAAGAACAGTTATAAGCTCTTGTTTGTGGCCTCTTAGCAGCTGGTTGATGTCATCATATGTGCGGTTTACAATAAAATTGCAGTCCCAAGTTGTGTTTTATCCTGGAGTTTGCAGATCCATTGCTACCCCCTTCCCCGGCCTTATCAGTCTGTACACAGCGTCTTCTGTCACACTGGAATAAAAATCCCATTAATTCAATTCTCTTTAGCTGGGTCCTGGACTCCGGAGCTACACAGCCAAAATCTAATTTACATGACGTTACAAAACTGCTGAGAAGTGATTCCAATTAATGAATAAATTGTGTGCAACTGTTCTCGTGTGATACTGGTATTATTGTGTTACTCGCATTAGCAAATCCTGCCCAATGTCGGCTGGAAAACAGAAGGGAATTTTCCATTTTTGGTTTATAAACATTAATAAACACTGTTATTTTTCACCTTTCAGTAACATGGAGGTGCGCTGCAACCCCTAATTGCATGTCCCATTTTGTTTGGCTGAATGTCCAATAAGGTACCTTAGACAGCTACTCTCAGTGCAATTTTTTTAAAGGGGAAGCAGGATGTTCTTTATTTTTAGTCCCGTCCGCTTCCATTTATACAGACCTATTTGGTGTCAAGGACTTTTTAACATTACATTTTTGAGCAAATGTGGAGTCAATACTTTAGTATTTCTTCCAGGCAAATTAGAAATTAGAAGTTTGCTCCTCTCATACACACGGCATCTTTGAAAATCTTTTAATATAATGTATTTTAATATGTCCTCGCCAATGATTTTTGGGTTACTCAATACTCTCAGTATGTTACGTAAAACAGAACAGTACCTTCTTTATTTCTGTTTCTTAAGTTACTGGTACCTGATGTAATACCAATTTTATTTTCTTAAAAGAAGTTGTCCGAGTCTATTAATAAAATATGTATAAATCTGAAATCTATGTCTTGTAAAACTGGATTTGTGTACACCCCATGCATTTCTTTTTCTCTACATAGAGTTCATTTTCAGTGGTTTATATGGGACTGTCAGATGACTGTGCCTGCTTACTTCAACAATAACACATGCTTTATGAAGATTAACAACTTAATCATCACATGCAGCGAGCTGAACTCCAGGGGAACTGTCCCTTGATATTCCATGCTGGCTGCCAGATATTTTTTTTGCCATGAAATTATGTTATATATCTTTTTGTGCCATCACTGTTTGACAAACAAAAAGTGCAAGTTATATGTGCCTTTAATAAATAAATGCTGAAATCTATGCAGGTGACAGTTTAAAGTAGACTTGTGCATTCGTAGTTAGGCGAGCATAAAAATTAACACAAAGGGTGCGTTTTTGTTGTTCACCCCGAATACCGAACATACGAACATGGTGATGGCAAAACGTAGACAAAGACACACAACACGAAGAATCTTCATCTTCGTCTACTAATCTCCCTGGTCCTTTCCCCATCTAGTCTACCTTATCTACGCAGCATCACAGGGGTTGACGGAAGCGGAAATCCGTAGGTTCACCGTCAGGAGTTAAAAAGGCCATGCGAGTGAGCATCCACCAATTGGTTGATGACAGAAGAGGCACCTGCAGGCGACCAATAGACTCACTTGCATGGGCTTTTTAGCTCCTGATGGTGAACCTACGGATTTCCGCTCCCTGCGATGATGCGTATATAACGGGAGCGGAAATCCGTAGGTTCGCTGTCAGGGGTTAAAGGGCCGTGCAAGCAACCAATAGGCTCACTCACACGGCCCTTTAACTCCTTACGGTGCAAGTTGGCCAGCAGAGGCCACTGGTCTCCCTGTGTCAGGGTCCGGCAACTCGACGTGGCAACTTACCTGGTTGCCCGCTACCCGCTCATCTGCCTCCTCCACTGGCCGTCCGGAGGATTCAATAGGGAAAACTCAACAAAAACACCAAAAAAGCAAGCACTGTTGGTCCAAGAAGGAGAACGGCAGCTGCTGCGACAGGGCCCCTCCTAAACTTAGTCGGTGTTCCTGAAATGCCGCAATATCGAGGCAGTTAAACAACACAAAGAAAAGGTCAGGGTCTTGTCTGCTGCCTCTCACAAGATGGCGACGACCAGTACAAAGTAAAAGCGTTCCCAGAATGTGATCACTTAATTTATTTTAATAAATATAAAAAAAGAAAAGTTGTTAAGAAAAATAAATATGTAAAAAGATTTGATTGATGTCAATCATAAGAGGAGCCACAAGAGGAGTTACAATAAAATGTAAAACAAAATGTAGAAAAAAATGGTGTTGTATCTTGCCAAAAATCCTGGTATGGAAAGTGTTAAAAAACACTTTTATTTGATTTACCCTGGTGTGTCTAGTCATATATCAAAAATATATGGTTTGATGGGAATATTGATTTGACCAGCTTCAAAGATGTCCCAAGTAGTACATGGGTGCAGAATGAACAAATATAGAAAAAATAATGTTTAGAAGTACCATAATGCTTCTTGTATGTGTTGCCCCATAACTTGCAAAAGAAAAGCAAAAAACATGAAAACATGAGCTATTTCTAGACTCGGTACAAATATTAGAATCTGTTAAGCAGTTTTTTTATTAGCTTTTGTAATGAAAATAAAAGTAAGAAGAAGTGTTTTTTATTTTTTCACCATACTTTATTAGTACTTTTCTTTTATAGTAAATTAGATGATATGATCAAAATAATAATGTCTAATGAAAGCCCGTCCTGAAACAAGCAATATATAATTTGTGTAGGTGCACTAAATGAGAAAGAAGGAAATTACAGCTTAAACACAAACATGGCAGAAACGTCATAAAGGGTACAAAGATTAAAAAACAGTCCAGTCCTTAAGGGGTTAAAGTACTCACGGCGTACTTTCATATGCATTCTTCTTTAATGGAGGTGTCAGAGACATTACACAGTGCCATTAAATGGGCAGAGTGATTGTGCAGAGGAGTTGTTAAATTTTAACAACTTTTTGTTGTACAATTAAATGCTCAGTCTGAAGGTTTGCGTAGAATAATTGTTTATCGAAAGTGAACGACATTATAGGTATTCCAAGGTGATACTTTAGTGGAGAAGATGTTATTCCTGTGTTAACAGAATTCATATGATACCATAACCTCGTATTTATTTAAAGGTGTGTATAAAGGTTTGGTGTGGCGCACAGGAAAGTTTTCTCTTTTGTTTGTTAAAGGTGGTTGAATGTGCTTCCCATGACCCATTAGCACAAGAACAACGTACAAACCTATAATGTCATTTTGCATACAGTGGTATAGTTTGCCTACATGGCAAATTGTAATTTTATTCATTTATGCTTTCATTTTTTTGTTTTCCTGGATAGGTTTAAATATTTAACTCTTCCCACAGCTCTTTTTTTTTTTTTTAAAATCAGTTTTTATTAGCCTTCGTGAAGCAGGTCATGGTATACAAAGATACAGAGGCATGGTACAAATGGATATCACAATATTGCAGTAGAATGGCAATGCATAGAAAAAACACAATAGTAAACAGAGCAAGACGCCACAACAGAGTGGGTGTGCAAGTATCATCGTAACTAAATCGCCAGTGTGAAGAAAGCAATCCATTCATATAATAAGGAGTGACGAGCCCCACAAGGGTTTTTCATTTTATATAATAGAAGAAAAGAGAAAAGAAAAGAGGAAGAAATAAGAAGAAGAAGACAGCGAAAGGCGAGAGAGAGAAGAGGGAAGAAGAAGGAGATGGCAACGTCAGTGGTTGGTGTGGTCATTCAGAGATGGAGCAAAGGCAACTTGGCTGTAATATCTGAGTGCGCCGCGAGCCAGGGACCCCACACTGCAGTAAATTTGGGCATCTCGTCTTTCAAGGTGGCGGTGATTCGCTCCATAACAATGAGGTCCCAGACAGCAGATTGCACTTCGGCCGCAGTGGGTGGGTGCCCCTTCCATCTCCTCGCAATCGTAAGTTTAATCGTCGCGCAGATGCGATGTATGAGACTGCGATTGTGGAGCGACAATTCTGGTGCCGCAACGTCCATTACTAACAAAGCGATCTCAGGGGTTCTGAGAAATCGTAATCATAAGCCCCAGGGCCCTGGAAAGCTGATGAAAAGAGTCCCTCCAGAGCGCTTGTATCGGTGCACAGGCCCACCACGCATGTAGGTAAGTACCCGGCACGCCGCAGCCCCTGAAGCACATCCCATCAGGAGACTGAAAGATGCGGGACAGACGAAGCGGAGAAAGATACCAGTGCGCTACGACCTTGTATAGTCTTTCCTTCACAAGCGTACACGCAGTAAGTTTGTGGATAGTGGACGCCGCCCTGTCCCATGTCTCAGACGGGTAGACTGCGTCTAAGTCGGAGTGCCAACATTGACGATATGAAGGTGGATCAGCATACATTGTTGCGAGGAAGTGGTCATTATATGTAGAGACAGCATGTTTCAAACGTTTACTAGCGAGGAAGCGCTTCTCAAATAAGGTAGGTTCGGCTAGCCGATGTGTAGACAAACAAGAGAGCAGAAAATGTCTAACTTGGAGATAGCGAAACAGTTCCGTGGGCGGAATCTGCAGCTCCGCGCGTAACATGTCAAAAGAGCGAATCGCCTGCTTATGGACCAGCTGGCCCAATCTCACAATACCCCTCTTCAACCACCACTGGAAATTCCTCGGCTCCAATCCCACGGGGAACGCTGGATTATAAAACAAGGGAGTTAAGGGTGAAGGATCACGTGTGAGCTGTAGGGTCGAACGGCATGAACACCCGATGGCAAGGGACGTTCTCATCGACGATAGAGAGATGACTGGGAGGAGGGCTGTGACATCCATCCACAGTATGTGTTGGAGTTGACGATGTGAAATAAAGCTCCGTTCGATGTCGACCCACGGGAGAGAACCTTCTGGCATGGACCAGGACTCCAGCTGTGATATCCTAGCCGCTAGGTAATAAAGATAAAAGTTAGGCACACTGAGGCCCCCTTTATGTTTGGGCATGTATAACGTGTGTCTATTTATCCTGGCCTTTTTAAAGTTCCAGACGAAGCGGAGTACAAAGGACTGAAAGGAATCCAGATCGGACCTGCGGATGGGTATGGGTAGAGCTCGGAAGAGGTACAATAGTTTGGGTAAAACATTCATTTTGATCGCGTAGATCTTCCCCAACCAGGAAATAGAGTATTTCGCCCATTGGGTAATTTCCGAGCGCAATAAGGCCAGCAATGGTGTGTAGTTTGCTTGATATAGTGTCGAGGGCGAGTTAGTGAGTTTGATGCCCAAATAGGTGAGTGAAGAGGGTCTCCATGTAAACTTGAAGGTAGCTGCAAGGGACTGGACAACAGAATCACCTAGAGAGATATTCAAGGCCTCACACTTAGAGTCATTCACCTTGTAGCCTGAAACCGCAGAAAACGAACGTAAAGTGGTGTATAAGTTCGGGAGCGAAATGAGAGGGTTAGTCACGGTAAGTAGAATATCATCTGCGAACAGACTGAGTTTGTAGTGATGACGTTGAATCTGCACACCCGATATATCCAGGTTAGACCTTATCGCAATAGCCAGTGGTTCAAGGCAGATGGCGAACAGGAGAGGCGAAAGCGGGCAGCCTTGTCTAGTGCCATTGAGCACTCGGAACGGGAGGGATTCGTAACCCATAAGCGCGATCGTCCCCATCGGGGAGTCGTATAAAGCTTGGATGCCTCTGAAAAACCGATCATCAAAACCAAACGATCGCAACACCTCCCACATATAGCTCCAGTCGATGTGATCAAACGCCTTTTTGGCGTCCAACGCCAGAAGTATCATCGGCTGATCAGAGGAACTCGCCACGTCAATCAGGTTCAGTGTTCTCCTGATATTGTCAGGGGCCTCCCTGTGAGGTATAAAACCAACCTGGTCCAGGTGGATTAAAGGTGATATAACGGTGCCCAGTCTCGTCGCCAAAATCTTCGCATACAGTTTGGTGTCTGCATTTATGAGGGATATGGGACGATAGCTCCCACAGTTCGCCGGGTCCTTCCCCTCTTTATGGATCACAATAATTCTAGCATTGAGCATCTCCTGAGGCATCGGCCGCCCATCAAGGAAGCCGTTAAAAAGGGTGAGCAACCTGGGGCTTAATATCGACGAGAACTTCTTATAATTTCTGCCTGGTAGACCATCAGGTCCCGGAGCCTTAGAGGTTTTGGTGGAGGATAAGGCTCGTAGGAGTTCATCTTCCGTAATGGCGCTGTTTAAGAATGTAGCATGATCCTTGGATAAGCGTGGAAGCGAAATAGAGTCCAGAAAAGCAGAAATATGAGCGGTGCCAGACTTAATAACGGGTGCTTTGTTGCCGTCGTACAGTGCCTTGTAATACGTAGCAAATTGTTCCGCAATATCAACCGGATTAATCCAAGTCCTTTGGTTACCGTCGATGATCTTGGAAATATTTTGGGTTTTCCTCTGGGCTCTGAGACGTCTCGCCAACATCGCGTTCGGCTTATTCGCCTTCTCGAAAAAGGTTTGCTTCGTAAGGTTGAGGGAGTAGAGCACTTCCTTACTGTGTAGCAAATTCAATTCACCTCTCGTCTGGATGATGTCGCGAAGGGTAAACTTACACAAGGTACGTTTGTGTTTGGCTTCGAGAAGGGATAATTTGTCGGTGAGCAACTGCAACTCAAGACGGCGGGTGCGTTTACGTCTCGCAGCTATTTTGAGGAAGGAACCTCGCACAAAGGCTTTATGAGCCGACCAGATCAGATTGGGGTCCACATCAGGAGTCCCGTTGGACTGAAAATATTCTCGAAGATCTCTCTGGACTTCCTCCATCACTGTCGGATCAGATAACAAGAATTCATCCAGTCTCCAAGAACGATGAGTAGATGCTGCTTCAGAAAGAACAATCGAACACTCCACAGCTCCATGGTCGGACTTTCTCAAAAAAAGAAAGTCAATACGGGAATACGAGTTGTGAGGATTAGAATAAAAGAAATCAAGCGTTTTAGGGTGGAGTAGCCTCCAGACGTCCACAAGAGCTGATGTCTGAACGAAGTCCCTAAGGGGTTTCGTGTTGGGCGACGTGGACTGTGTGGCCTGAGGACCCCGTCTGTCCAGGTATGGGTCCCATTTTGAATTGAAGTCTCCACCTACAATTATGCGGTGGGAGCGATAAGGCAACAAGATGTCAGATAGATGATTATAAAATGAGGCATCACTAACAGACAGAGCGTAAACATTCAAAATCACAGTAGGGTGGTTGCATAAAGGCCCTTTCAATAAGAGAAATCGGCCCCACTTATCCAAGATAGTTTCAGTGAGTTGAAATCCCAGAGAAGTCCTCAAGAAAATACTAACTCCATTCTTTTTTTGTCTCGGGTGAGTTGTATGATAATTCGCCCCAAAGGACCGATGCCAATATGATGGGATATAAGTTTTACTGAGATGCGTTTCCTGTAGCATAACTATATCGCAGTGGTGTTGCTGATAGTATCTGAAAGCCAGGCGTCTCTTATGTGGTGTGTTGAGTCCCCGAACATTGTGTGAGATGATCCTAACTGTCTCGGCATCATGAAAGGTGAGTAAGTGCTGACTGTGAATAGGACGTATAGTTGAGTAATGCGGCCATATGAAAGGTTGCCAGCATCTCCCGAAAGTAGAAAAAGGAAAAGGAGAGAGTAGACAAAGAAAAATGAAAAGGCAGAAGACACAGGACAGAAGAGAAAAATACAATGCATAAAAGAAACATCTGGGTAACGAGGCTACCACCTGGCGACGGATGTCGCCTGACCCCAACGGAGCGTCGGGGAGAGCAACCGCCAGGCAATAGATTGACCACATAGGTCTATAGGGGGAATCAACCGTCCGCGGGGAATCTACGGCCCCCCAACAGCCCAATCGTTAAAGAAGGAAGAGCTACGTCCTTCTCTATGTAGCAACGAATAATGGAATATGTAAAAAAACGCACCCCACGGCAATAAGTGATAGTAACTGTATATAAGGCATACCACCAATACGGGAGGAAGTGTGTTGTAAACAATAATAAAACATGTGTCAACATAAAATAAACAAATGTGTACTGCATAAATATGCACTTAGCTGCCTCGGGCTCCCAGCCGCGCCGGTGATCAAAAAAGTCTCGCAAGCGGTGACATACATGGACTGCGGCTACGGGTAAGTAGAACTGGCCCGAAGACAGAAGGAAACAGTCTCGAAGCAGGCCAGGTCACAGCAAGAATGCCGGGTCTAGTAGAACGACCCACATCAGGCCGTGACAACTCCAGGCTCAGCTGCATCAGTAGTAGCGGAGGCGGCTCGCATGGTGGAAGGTGTAGTGATCTCCATCCAAGTCTCCACGGAGGCAGATGTCATCTGTTGACGGATCTTCTGGCGGTGGAGAGGTAGAGGTGGCAGGTCCAGCTCACGTAGTAGCGTGTCAGCAGTAGACAGTGACCTGATCGTGATACTCCTGCCGTCTCGAGTGGCCTGGAGGGCAAATGGGAACCTCCATCTATACGGGACGCCCTGTGATCGAAGATGGTCAGTCAGCTGTTTGAATTCCCTGCGGCGTATCAGAGTGGGGGACAGGTCCGAGTAGAACTGTACCTCCACATTGCCGAGGCTAGGAGTCGTCGCACGTGCCCCCTTCATGAGCGCTTCCTTCATAGAATAGTCCCGAAGCTTGACGATAATGTCTCTAGGCTTGTCCTGGTTAGTAGATTTAGGGCGCAGGGCTCTATGGGCCCTCTCGACTGCAATCTGTTCCAGTGGCGTAGCGGGGAGAAGTTGCTGAAAGAGGGCGGCCAGGACCTCATCGACGCTCAGGTAAGTCTCCGGTACGCCACGGATGCGAATATTGTCGCGCAGAGACCTGTTTTCAAGATCCTCCTGGGCATCATGGAGGAGTTGTAACTCTTGTTAAAGGGAGGTGATGTCGGATTTCAGTGTGCGATGCTCCTTCAGGATTGAAGAGTGTGTACGTTTAAGGGCGTCAGTGCGGTGACCTATATCAGATATGTCCTGCCGCAGATCCTACAATTCGGTGCGTATTTGATCTATAAGGTCTTGCTTGACCGTGAGAACCAGACTTTTAATGTCGGCGATGTCTTGTTTGGAGCAGGCCGTCTCAGCAGCCATGTCGTCAAGAAGGCCTGAGTGCGTAGGTAGCGAAAGCGCGGGAAGCGGAGTCTGTGTCGTTTTTCTGTGGAAAATATCCAGCACCGAAGACTTTTTTGTTGATTTGTGAGTGCCTCCGGACATACTGCAACACTTGCCCAGTATAAGAAGGAGAGGTGGGCTGACGAAGTTGCCAAAACAGTCGCTTATTCAGGGTCTGTTGGGAGAGCAGAAAGACTACACGCCATCTTGTCCCCTCCCACAGCTCTTTTTATGGTGTTTCATGGTAAAATGATGCGCTTAGAGCAACATAACACTCATAAAATTGAAAGGGCCCAATTTATTCTTGTTGGCACTAATCCAGATGGCGGCTGGCAAACCCCATCTAATATAAATTTAGCCCCAAAATTGAGCTAAACACCAGGGCCACCATCAGGGAGTACAGCCGGTACAGCTGTAAGTGCACCAGCCCTACCGCTCTGTGCCTATCTTTCTTGCTTGTTCTGCACGCAATGCGTAGAGCAGCGCCGGCAGTAGGAAGCACAAGGTGTAGATTAAGATGTCAGCACAAGGTCTTCATCAGTCCACACTGACGTCACCTGCATTACCCCGCGCTTTCTGCCGCTGGGCCCTGCTCTACATAACAGCAGACAGAAATTGTCTCAGAGAAAATGGGGAGAGGTTGCGATGCTGATGGCAGGCCCAGCAATAAAATTCATGATGGTGGCCCTGTAAAATACTATAGGGTTCAAAGCACAGTCAAATCAGTCACCCTGTCAACTGCCTAAGAATACCCTTACTTGCTACAAATACATCCATCAACCTGAGACCAGGTATCTACCGTCCCCACTGTGTGAAATGTCTTCTTTAATATGAAACTTCTACTCTTCAAAAGGAATTCACTTCATTCTCCACCAATAACATCAATGAACACCCAATCCTTTGCTATGGAAATTGTTTTAAAATATTTTATAAAATACTAACATTCTCCTCTAGTATATGTGCACCGCATGATACGTCATGTCCCGGCTCATTTCCGTTGTAAGACAAATAGGTCTTTGTGTCATTTGAAAAACACAGAAGTTAAAGCATATCCAATTTTCTCAAATGCCTTTGCATTCCCATTCTATTCTATTTTATTGAACAATGTTGGGGCAAGGCTTATATGAAATATGAATACTGCTTACACCATGAATTTGAATTGAAGTACTTTTGATAAAGCGAACCTGTGAACCCTGCATATAGCTGTGATTTAAGGGTTAATCTCCGTAAAGGTATACAAAACCCTTCCCTTCCCAAGGTCGTCAGATCAAGGGAATTAAATTTGTAGTTGTGTGTTAATCATGCTATGTCAACAACAGGGCCAATGACATTACAGTGAAGGAACTAGCAAGGTAAGGAGAAATGCCATTGGGATTACATAATGTTTACAAAAAGAAAGGGGTTTTTGGATTTGTTTTCACTGAGCATTGGTTGTATAGGATGAATATGATACGACTGAACCAATGCTATAGGCTCTATAATTTGGAATTTTAGCATTCACTGTATTTTTCAGTGAAACTGTGGTTTCTCAAACTCAGATCATAAACTCACAATATACATTAATGGGAATTCAGCTCAGGAATCTCCACATGAGGTTTAGGTCACGAAGTAGCACTCCATAAAAAGGACCATCTTTAATCATAAATGGGTCAGGGGGTAGCTCCCTTGTCCCCATCCTCCAGTCAATCATACCTGTATAGCTAAGTGGAAGTCTGTGTAGCCACTAGCAGAGACCATTTCCCTAACACTTCTTCCATGGTCTGTGATTTTACTCAAGGGAGGAAATATCAGTAGAGGTCAGCGTCAAGTTACATGGACCTTCACTTAAGGACTGTGCCAGCTGTTGAGGGGGCCCAAGGGACAGCTTCTATGGGCCCCTAAGGTAAGCCTGGGCACTGAGCAGCTGCCCATTTCCCACATGATCTTCCGGGAGCAGGGCAGGTCCATAAATGTCCAGAGTACCTCTTTTTATTACACAACCAATGGCAAAAGGGCAGTTCATTTGCCTTTTCTTGCCCATACTGTGCCTATTCCCTCTCGGTTCCCATCTATATACCATTTATGAACCTTTGTACGTATTGGGTTATTGAGTGTGAGTGCTAGTATTTTCATTTGTCTCTGGCATGTTAATCTAGCAAAATCCTGGCATAAGGGTATCTCTAACTAATGAGCAGAGCTGGGTAAACCTTGGTGGGAGCTGTAAGGGCCGCTCTACGTCAGGCCCCATTCAGGCTGCGGAGATGCTCATCTCTGGTTCCCTTGCCTTTCTTCAGTTTCCTTGCCTTGTCTCAGTTTCCATGTTTTGCTGTAATCCGTTCCTGTATTTCCATATGCTCTGTCCTGATCCTCTGAGTCCTGGATTCCAGTCCTGCTCTTGGCTTCAGCTTATATTTCAAAATTGGATTGACATACTAAATAAGATGACCATTGTTTTTCCTATTTTGATTTATATTCAGTCATTGGATTGATATTTTTTCCATTTCTTTCTTATTAATCTGTTTTATTTATAAAGTATTTTGCTTTCCTCCATTCTCAAGTGCTTGTTTATGCCAATGTTTACATCACAAGCATCACTATTTAAAAATCCCATGACATTTCAGTTAACATTGCATGCAGTGATAAATGATTTTACAGGAATTACCATAGAAGAGGCAAAACAATTTGTCATCTTTTCTTTTTGTCTGTTTGTTTAAAAACTTAGTAGACATTTGATTCACAAAGAATGACCATCAGTCATGCAATGTATTAAAATGATGTATAATCATAACCAACTATGAAATAAAGTATAGAAAGAGTCAGGATTTCAATTTCTAAACTGCATTTTTTGTATTGTCAATTGGTTAACATCATTCACATTTCAAAAATGTAACAAAATGATGTGCAATCTAAAACGTGGAGTATTTAATCAGCTTAGCACATATGAATTATGCAGAGCCCCATAGGAGGGAACCCTTTAAGAGCCTTATGCTTGACATTATATCTTGCCATGCTTATGTTCAGTGCCATGAGAACGCGTCTTCGCCTACAAAACCTCAGCAATATAAGACGAAAAACAAGACGGAGGCTAAAACATTTTGAATATTTCAAATTATCCAACCTCCTAGTTTAGCCAAAGAGCTTTAATGCAATTGCAATATGATTAATTATTCTTCTTCCACATCTTTGATGTTACTTTTTTGTGAAGATCAAAGTAAATGCAATCTCTTTATGAAGATGTACCATGAAATCTGGAATATTCAGGCATGATTAAGACCTGCATTTTTCTATTAGAAACTGTATATTTGAACAACTTTTAGATTTTCTTCTCTTTTGTTTCCTTACAAATGGCTGGTATGTACATTGTCTGATCTCTTTCCGTTTGCTAAGTCATTTTACTATTATGTAACGGCATTACTATAAACCGTAGAAAGTATTTGTATAATTGTCAAAATCTCTGTTAACAGAGTCTGAATTCTATATAAAAGTTATACATAAAATGAGAACAAACTGTTTTTTCAGATCGAAAGCAGACATAAATCACATGATTAAGAAGCAGGTAAAATATAAAATCTGTAGAAGCAATCAGAATCTTCAACACAGAACTATTGCATCTAATGCTATAAAATTTAGAAACAACAAACAGAACTGTATCTCTTTCAAGAGTGAGAATAAGGCAAAAAAATGAACAAATCAAATTCTAGACAGCTTTAAAATGAATCGGCGCAAAAGAACAGCCCTGGAATTAAGCCCATCATAGGAACATGACGGTACATGGAATGGTCATTAAATAATAAATATATGTGCTTTGTGCCTTTATTTTAACATAATTTAATGAACATATTGACATTGCACCCATCATGTTTTCAGAATTACCCCATTTAAATAGCAGCGTACACAACACTGTTACTGTCACGTCTGTCGTAAACCTGAGCACTCATCACAGAAGTTATTACGTCCAGAACTATTAGAGAGGGAACCAGGCCTTAGGGGATCCCGACAGTGATAAAGTTCAAGTATAGACAGGTAAGAATGGTTTCCCACTATGAAGGCAAAGTCTATATGGTAGCAGGAGGTTGGAAACACGTAGCGAGTAGTCAGATAAGCCAGGGGTCTGGTACATATAACGAGTAGACAGAGAGGCCAGGGTTCTGGTACGCCAGAATGGCAACAGTAGCAAAATCACTAGGCAAATGGTAAGTCAGACAGGCAAGGGTCAAAATCTTAAGAAATTAAGTCAAAACTGCAACTCATACCAGGGTACCAGAGAGATGCAGTTCCAGGGTATTTAAACCCGGAGCCAAGACAAGCCACGTCCCTAACAGAGTTTCACCGGCGTGGCACCAGAGGGAGAGGCCAGTCGGGAGCGAGCACCACTCTGGCCTTGGGTGAGTACACGGGTCCCGTCGACCTGACAATTAGTACCTTCTGTTTACCACCACCAACATCATCAATAATGGCAGAGGTGGTTTTACCTTGGTCACTTTCGTTGAAAAAGTATAATTTAAGGGCTGGATTAGAAAACATGTTTGAGATGTATGTGCTGTCAGACATAATAAGTAATGCTGACCAAACATAAACCAAACAATCAGATATTATGGGGTGAATATGTATGATATATAAACATACACACTTTTTCATTTCACTACATCTTACACATGGTCCCCATAGTACAATAAGGTTTATTAAAAACATCTCTGTGATATTGTCAGGACCCGGGTGAGCAGGTCTGGTAGGAGTCCATGTGCAGCGGATACGGGGGACTCTGTCTGTACACCTTTATGCATGGTGACAGAGAGATAGGCACAGACAGAGTAGCAGAACTGGAAAGGCAGAGAGACGGGAGCGGAGGCAGGTACAGGCTCGGGAGCTGAGGCAGAGAGACGGGAGCTGAGGCAGGTACAGGCTCGGGAGCTGAGGCAGAGAGACGGGAGCTGAGGCAGGTACAGGCTCGGGAGCTGAGGCAGAGAGACGGGAGCTGAGGCAGGTACAGGTAGGTTCAGACACGGGTTCAGGCACAGGCGAGGCCCAATGGCAGGGCGGACAGGAACGGAGGCCCACTGACAGGGCGGACGGGAACGGAGGCCCACTGGCAGGGCGGACGGGAACGGAGGCCCACTGGCGGGCACAGGCACAGGCAGGAACGGGCACAGGTTCAGGCACAGGCGAGGCCCACCGGCAGGGCGGACGGGAACGGAGGCCCACTGGCAGGGCGGACGGGAACAGAGGCCCACTGGCGGGCACAGGCACAGGCAGGAACGGGCACAGGCTCAGGCAGGAACGGGCACAGGTTCAGGCACAGGCACGGGTTCAGGAACAAATTCAGGTACAGAAAGCGGCTCAGAGCAAAGCAGACCTTCAACGTCAATGCCAAGGCCCTGACTGAAGGGCAGGACGGGTCTTATAAAGGCAGGGCTTTACTCAGTCAATGAGGCGCAGCTGTACCTGAATAATGAGCTCCAGAGCACTCCAGAGGGAGGAGGGTGGCCACTAGAGGTAGCAGATGGAACAACCACCTGTATGATACAGCCAGGGTTCAGGCAGCAGAGAGTGGATCCTAACAGATGTAATGTAATGCACTTAGACAGATTTATTAAGGATTACTGGGGGGGAAACGACAAGCTTCATTTTGCTGATTATTATCTATACATTTTAAAGATATTCTTGTTGTTTATAGGCCTTTTTAATGGATATTGTAAGCAAACTAGCAGCTTCTTTAGTTCATAAGGAAATAAACTTTAGGGCGTAGATATATCCTAAGCCAGAGCTTTGTGCATACCATAATGACATCATGTGACCACATACATCCATGCTGATGTCAGAGATTTCACATCACTCTTGAAAACACATAATTCCCCTGGAGGCTGCAGCTGCCACATTGCCCCTTATCTATTCACCCCTTATCAGCACCCCATGTTGTGTCCATATGAAAAGAACAAAAACCTGAATAACAAATTATAATAACTTTTTAATGACAAAAGCATTTGTAAATGTAACTCTTAATGAAGGACTCAACTGTTATGTCTATGACTTGAAGACATTTTGAGTGTATTGAGAAGTTCAAGATGACATAACTGTGATGACACACTCCATTTAATCAGTGTAGATAAAATGTTTTTCTTCCGGATATGGTTGATGAATGTAGACCAAACATTCCCAGATTCTACAATATCATCCGGATTGTCTTTTGTTTCAATGTGTCATTCCCCAGTTATGTAGGGAGGAAGGTACAAAAAAAGTTAAAAAAAAAAAAACAAAACACTTGAATGGTGGGGCTTTAAAAAAAATGCTAGTTTCCCCATAGGTGTTTTATATTTGTAGTAACTTTACTTAAAGTTGGCCTTTAGTACACATACTTAACTCTATTTACAAATCAAAGTAAGCAATATAAATGTGTATGCGACAAGACTGGTTATCTTAATTTCCTATCATCAGGATCTACATGATCATTCCAGATATAACATTATCTATATATTGTTAATCATTAAGATAACTTCAGTACTCTCTAGACTGATCTTTGGATCCAAGGACAAGTGAGTAGTATAGATACTGTGTAGAATGATCTGGAGATTAGACATTAGTAGTAACAGTCGTCACTGGAGAGGAGATATCTATTGTGACAAACCCTGTAGCATGAGGGCCACACATGTCACTTTTAAGGGTCTTAAGCACAGTCCTCTAGGGCAATCAGAGTCAGGAACACCAGTGTTTAATACAACAGCGCTTTATTTTAACCGCTTAAACCCCAAAACCAAATCATAAAACGAAAACCTAGCTCCTAATTGGAGCCCTCTCTAACTAAACTATGCTGGTCTAGACTGACCAGCCTAATCATCCACTACCTCAACCTCCCAGCCAGACCCAGCTACGCCAGGCTCTGGAAAACCTCCCCCAGACAGCACACACAATGTCCAGGCAGGTATTGCCTCACTTGGCTCAGGGATTGTCTTCTTCAGGGCCTCTCCTTGCCCTGGGAGCACAGGGAACTTCCTCTTCCCCCAACAGTCTCCCTGAGTATCAGGCTCCAGGGGTTTTTAATGCCCAGCACCTGGGCCTGACGCCGGCCTCATAGAAATCCCGGACCGGATCCTGCAGATTTCTTGCCTCCTGGAAAACCCGGCATGGAATTTCCACAAAATGGGGAAATGGAGCATTGGCCCACCCTGCTCTCCAATTGCTCCACCCCAGGGACCCATATGTATAATCTGCATAGCAGCTGTACCCAGATGCCATGCCAATCAACTCCCTGGGGTTCACACTGTCACATATCCTCCCCACCAGCTCAGAACCATGGGGCTGAGCGACCATGGGACTAAGCAGCTCTGCTGATGACGTCCCTCTTAGGTTGGCATCAGGGGGCTTTCCTTTCCACACACCATAAATGTGGCCCGGTAGTGGACACTTCCTCCTTGTAGCCGTCTGCCCTTCTGGGTTTCTGCAGTGATCAGTGAATGGGTAACACTTTGCACAGCCACGTCTCTTCTCTGTACAAATGAAGACCATCGTAGCTTGCCCATGAAGAAGGTCTACCCTGTGTGGTCTACACGATACAGCCAAGCGCACACCATCTTCAAGCTGTTTCCCCGTAGCTTGTTCACCATCACTCCATTTAATGCCAAGCCCATGTTTATGGCCATTTACCCTAGATGCATGTAGAGGATGGACCTTACTGTCATCTGTAGAAGGTTCCTCCTTTGAAGAATGGCTTCTGCTGGACCTGGGACCAGCTGCTCCCTGGAGTAGCTTACTGCCATGTTGATATTCTAGTTGGCCAGTACTCCTAGCACAATGCATGGACCCTCCTTCACTCAACCCATAAAGCTTACATTTAATGGCATTCTTAATCACAGTCTTTTCCTCCAGACATCTTGTATTGTAAGGTGGCTGCTCACCTGCTGCTTGTACAATATTGAACGTTTCAGATACAGGGTCCTCTTCCTCCTGGACCTTAATCTGTTGCTGCAGAGCTAGCTTGGCCTCCTTTTCTTCAGCTAGCTGTATACCGAGTTCATCTAACTGGAGTTGTAGTAGTACATGTTTTTCTACTGCAGTAACCCTTTGTTCCTCAAGGGTTGCTTTCACCTCTCTCAGCTCTAAGGTTGATATTTCCAGTTGATGTCTGAGGGATTTATTGTCTTCATCCAGTTCAAGCCCAACTTGTTGAAGCTTTACACTCAAAGTCTTGGCATTCTCCAGACTCTCTGCCATTTTGTCTCTCTCAGCCTGGATATCAGCAACCTGCCTCAATAAAGTTTGCTTGTCCCGCTCTGTGTTAGTCAGTATTGCTTCCAGGTTACATTGGACCATCTCGCTTTCCCTTAAAGCTTGATCCCTGGCACGGATAGCCAAGGCTAATGCCTCCTCTTTTAGAAGCATTACTGCCTCCATTTGCTTTAGCTGGGCTTCTTTGGTCTGTAGCTGATCCTTACAAGATTCCAGTTCAGCCTTTTCTTGGGAATACTTATCTTTTAGGATCGAATTGGCCGTAAGAAGTTCAGCATTCTCTTTACTGGTTTTAAACAAGACTTGGATTTCATCTTGTAGTTGTTTTATAGTCTCCTGCAGCTTTACCTTTTCTAGACGCTCAACTGCAAGTGTTAAATTCACACTGCTATTCTCAGAAAGGAGCCCGAATACACGCTCTGCGTCCTCTTTACCTTTCTGGGACACCTCTGCGAGACGTTTTTCAACCACCAGCTTTTGTTCCTGCAACTGTTGCATCTCTTGAAGTTTTGCTGATGTGTCAACATCATGTTTTCCTCTATAAGCAGCTACTTCAGTTTGCAAAGTGAGATTCTCTCTCTCAAGCTGGCCAATAGTTAGGTGCAATTCCGCCTGTAATTGTGCTGCTTGTTTTTTAACCTCTATTAATTCATATTCTTTTAGCATACACTCATCAGTCAGCTTTTTGTTCTTGCAGATCTGTTTCCCAACATACTCTGACTGCTCAATCACATAGAGATTCAGCTCATCTCTTGGCATAGCTTCCACTTTCCTGAGCTTGGTAGTCCATGCCACATTGTTACATTCACCACGACTCAGTTTTTCATAGCAAACATTCAACTCTGTCAGTCTCTTAATTTCATAGTCTCTCTGTTTGATAGCATCTCGTTTATCGGTTACTTTCAGCTGCAAGTTCAAATCAGAGACTTCACCCTGGTGCAGCCACTTTAAGGATTCAATTTCCTCCTTTAACTCTTGAGCCTCAACACAGGACCCTGCACAGTTTATATATGCCTTTTGTGCCAGTTTCTGTGGTTCCACATATCCACTGCAGGTTGGCTGGCGAGTGAAACATGGAAAGGACATTTTATTTCCGCTTTGCTGTCCTTTTCCCATCTTGCATTAGACCAACAGTCAGTGCAATACACAAATCCCAGCGTCTTTAATCGCTCCCTCTGCAGCATGCAATCAAGTAATTACCAGCAGGCCATAGCGACAAAATGTTTTTCGTTTGCAGGTTTCACAGCTATGCAATACTTTTATCCAGCAAGTAGAAACTTCACATCCGGATCATCCTCCATAAGCATATGTATTTCAGCCAGCAATACACAAGGGCACATACCATGCAACAGTCTTTGCAGAGTTTCCACTCAATCCTCCGGGTTAAGCTGTGATCACTTCTGGCACATCCACTGCAGCTTGGTAGCTTCAGGCCGCACAACACTTGGGGTTCCTGGATCCAGTGTAGCACTCGTCACCAGCATCCACTCAGTTGCTCACTTGGTTCCTGCTTTCTGCCCACAGACCATAGCAGTGCTTTGCCCGCATTCTCCACCATATGTGACAAACCCTGTAGCATGAGGGCCACACATGTCACTTTTAAGGGTCTTAAGCACAGTCCTCTAGGGCAATCAGAGTCAGGAACACCAGTGTTTAATACAACAGCGCTTTATTTTAACCGCTTAAACCCCAAAACCAAATCATAAAACGAAAACCTAGCTCCTAATTGGAGCCCTCTCTAACTAAACTATGCTGGTCTAGACTGACCAGCCTAATCATCCACTACCTCAACCTCCCAGCCAGACCCAGCTACGCCAGGCTCTGGAAAACCTCCCCCAGACAGCACACACAATGTCCAGGCAGGTATTGCCTCACTTGGCTCAGGGATTGTCTTCTTCAGGGCCTCTCCTTGCCCTGGGAGCACAGGGAACTTCCTCTTCCCCCAACAGTCTCCCTGAGTATCAGGCTCCAGGGGTTTTTAATGCCCAGCACCTGGGCCTGACGCCGGCCTCATAGAAATCCCGGACCGGATCCTGCAGATTTCTTGCCTCCTGGAAAACCCGGCATGGAATTTCCACAAAATGGGGAAATGGAGCATTGGCCCACCCTGCTCTCCAATTGCTCCACCCCAGGGACCCATATGTATAATCTGCATAGCAGCTGTACCCAGATGCCATGCCAATCAACTCCCTGGGGTTCACACTGTCACACTATATAATAAACATGAGCCCAACTTTGAGTGGCCTTTACAAAATGGAAACATCAAAAACTACACTTGTGCATTAGTTTTTGTACAAATGCGTTTTGGTGCCAATTTAGCTGTTTCGTCCATTCGTCTGTATAACAAAGAAACAAATGCAACATTGGACGAAAGAAAACAAATGTGCGCAATACCAAAATCATCGTATCTTCATTGGCGCAGCCGCCATTTTAGTTAAACTAAGAGGAGGAGAATCTAGCCATTTTAATTCAACTTCTTCTACGCATTTATTTCTTATTTCCATGGCAACCCAGACAGAGGAATGGGATTTCTGAAAATGAAAATGTTGGACGAAGTTTATCGACGATATAAAGATGGCAATGGACAAAGTTTGTCGAATACGAAGAGTTTTCCTTGAAAACAAACTTTCCTCCAGCATCCATGTCTATCAAAAACCATAGAGGTGGTAGTTTGTCAAGGTCTGCAAGTCTCACCAAGTCAGGGTATTGCCATCATTTTATTTTTTTCCATGCATTTATGCTGCTCTAAGATGACTCTGGAAGTTACATGGTGGCTTTCAGTTGTAAATTAACTAAAATCACATGATGTTAAGTCATAAAATGTTCAGGGGCCTCTAGCTACCCTCCCTTGGTGAATTATAATTGCTCAACCTACTGTATATTAACTACCTTGTATCAATACATTATATATACGTTAATCATGTTAAATGTTTTCATTGCCATCTTTTGGTACTTGATCTACTGTACAGTATTTCAAATGAAATGGGGTGGGTTTTACTGAGACTTTTAGTGAGAAATTTTGTGAGTTATATTTTGTAATTGAATTAGGAATTTAGATTAACAATATTTTTGTACATGTACAGATTTTCTTTTGTTTCCATTGGTATTATTATAACTTTTAGGGCTAAATAACTCTGTCACATGCCTCCTAACTGTCCTGCTTTGCTCAGGACAGTCCTGATTTTGCCACACTATCTCAGTGTCCCGCTGAGCTCTACCTCTGTCCCGCTACTGCCCAGCTTGTGAATATACTAAAAAAGGATAAATAAAATGGCTTTGAAGTGGAAGCTTGGGCTGTAGACAAACAGAACTGTTCTATTGACTTCCAAGGTGGGAATAGAACAGTCCTACTTGGTTAAATTGGTACATAGTGTGTCATCCGATTGAATCGGAAATCCTTCCTTATTTGTTCGTGTGGCAGGTGATTTCTTCAACTGTTTTATGAAAAAGCCTTATCATATAATTGTGTCTTTGAGGGTTTTAGTGCTATTTGATGGTTTTGTTGTGCATTTGTAAGATTGAACTTGGGGTGAGTTGCAATTTTAGCCAGGGTCACACAAAGTTGGCAGCATATTTTCTTGTAGTAACAGTATGGCATTACTATTGAAATAACTGCCTACGCCATCTGTTTATATGAACAAGACGATGCTGGGTTTCATGCTGAACTCATCCACCGCGGGGATAGGAATCCATGTCTGGTGGCAAAACACGCTTGAATGAGTATTCTGATGTGACGTTTGTTAGAACATCTATAACAAAATATGATTTCAGTGAACACTATATTCAAAGCATAAAGAATGAAAGATGATGGTGAATGTGTTAGGTAAATGTACTTTATATACATTGAATTTAATTGGCCTCATAAGCTTTTTATTTAGTCTAATTGGCTTAGCTGGCTGCGTTTCTTCAAAATATTCCTCTTTAATAAGAGCCAGTAGAACATACCGTATGTAGTAAGGGACAAAGAGACATTTAAACAACAATTGGATGTATACTTGCAAAAGCATAATATTCAGGGATATCATTTTTGAATTATGGGGAAACAGCTTCTTGATCCAAGGAGAAATCTGACTGCTATTCTGGAGTCAAGAAGGAATTTTTTTCCCTAGTTTGTGCAAAATTGGAAAGAGCCACCACTGGATTTTTTGTCTTCTTTAGGATCAACAGCAAGAAATAAACAGATATGGGAAAGGCTGAACTTGATGGACGCATGTCTTTTTTCAGCCTAACTAACTATGTAACTATGTAACCAGCCGTGATACCCATGTTATTGCAGCAATTACCGAGCTGTAGTAAAATGAAGGGTGGTGTAAAAATTAATAGTATATTTGAAGTAACCACATATGTTATTGATTGACTGTGAAGCAACAATACACATTCACAACTCAGGGAAAATGGGCGGCAAACTGTAAACTGTATTTTCTGGGTGACAAATGTGACAAATAGCATGTGACAAATAGCACCATAACAGTAAATATCTCATTGGGTATGATTGTTGAATAGCCCTAAATATTTACATTAAGTATCATTTAAACTTACTTTTTGCAAAAAGAAACCCAAAACAAATGACAACAGAAAGGACACCAGAGCAGCAATTTTATTGGTGTTTGGTGTGAGTTTTCCAAGTTGTTTGTGTAAACAGGTTTTTGGCACACCTAATCGGCTTCCTGGGGGCGTTTCCATGGCAAAGAAACAAACAGGAGTCACAATGTAGGACCTTATGTGAAAATCACCTTAAATCTGACCTTGAAAGGAACAATTCGTGTGGCGTACCGGTAATTATTAAAATTAGGCTGCCGCACACTGATTTCTGGATGATTAACTGGTGCCTGAATCTGGCTGCCCTTCACAAAACAACAACATCAAATACCGCATAAGTAGGGTTTTTTAAGGTCTGCACGCACTCAAACTCACCAAGTCACACAATTGTAATTTGAGTTTTTTTCTTCCTTTCATACTGCGATAAATTGAATAGATAACAGAGTATGACTGGGTTAGTCACCATAACACAGGGCTACACCACTGCTGATTACTCCTCTGGAAGGTTTAGCAGGGTTGGGAGGAGAGTGGCCTTCAATGTTCACACAACAGCAACCAAGGGCCACACTTTCCTTTCTTTAGTTGATATCTTGGAGACACTGAAATTAAACTGATGGGTGTTTCTAAATCTGCGCTCTTCATATTAGTGACCCTTGTGCTTCTAAATATCATTGTGACGTCCATCTTCTGGTGAGTGATGTGATGCACTTGGTTTGCAAAGGAAATATACGTTCCCCAAATTGTTATCCTGTCCTGCATCTAAATCTGGTCCCAATGGACCCAACTTCACACATTTAGATGATAAATAATTGGTTAACGTGAGCTTTTCAGTTAACTTTGTTGTCTTTATGAAATATATCATAAAATAGCCAAATGGCTATTTAATGAATAACCCGCCAGTGTTTGTTGATAATGAATTTTAACAAATGCATCTTCTTATAATTCTTCTGATGGGAATTAGTTTGCTCTTCTATGACCATTTGCCGGATATAAGTGCATCACATTGTTCTACAGTACAGAATAATGTTCTTTAATGAAACTGACATTTTATTTGAAAACACAGTGCAGTATATTATGTACCAGAAGATGAAAATCAAAATGATATTAACAAGGACAAAGGCCACATATATAAGGAACACAGTGTCAGATACACTGCTTATATATAATAATGTATATAAGGAATCACTACTATGTAGTTAATATTATACATTTAAAATTATTTGTATACTTTTATCTAGAAGACAAATAATGTTAACGTTGAAGGTCTCGTTGTCTACCAGTGTTCTCTGGATAACATTTAGGTGTGAACATAAAAGTGTAGATGAAAAGAAGGAAAAAGAAACAGCAAACAATAAAGAACATTAACCATTTTATTGATTGTGTAACTATAAGGTAGTAATTAAGTTGTTTGAATGTAGATGTATGTATTCACGCTCTCCTGATTCACACGGCACATTCATGGGGAGGCGCAGGCAGTCTGTGCAGGTCTGGAGTGCGATTTAAGCAGAGGTCTGTCCATGCTCTGGGCGAGACTCGGGCATGATGGTGGATGCAGTGACCTGGAGCGCAGGGCTAGACTCTGAGCCACTGGAACTGGGGCCATCTGAACACGCAGGGCTGGATTTGGAGAGGAATTCATCAAGAACTGTAAAAATAATAACTGACGTTTAATAAGGAGATCATAATACAGTTATACCTTTCCAAATAGATAAAAAGGAAAAAATATTAAAAATAAACAGTCGGAGCATATTCCTCCCTTATAGAGAATGTGTCCAATAATTTATGGACGAGTCTCATCCTTCAGCTATTTTTATGATACCTTTAATAAAATAAAACAAACCCAACTTTAAAGTCTATGTAGGACATGCAACCTGCCTACTGCTTACCTTATCGTCAAAGGGAAGAGTCATTTTGAAGCGTTTGGAACATTTGATGGGAGTGAGAGCATCACAGTGTATTACAGCTCTAAGAGTCACAATGATGACAGTGGCCAATAATTTCTGGACTAAAGATGAGTCTCTTTCCGCTATTTTTATTATATGTTTAACAAAATATTTTGACAAATCTCCCTTAAGGTTATATAGGTTTTGGAACCCATCCCACTCCCTATTCAGAATAACTGATCCCACTTCTAAATGCCTTATTCAGTTACAACAGCAGCAATTAATAATTCTCACTAAAAGTCTCTCCCTAAGAGCTCTCTATGACTAAACTAACAAGTATAGATGCTGAGGTACTTTTCACCTGAAAACACGGAGCAGAAAATCATGAACCAAATGATGGCTACTATGAAGAGCGCAATGTTGGATACAGGGGTCGGCTTCTCCTCAGTCCCTTCATTGACCACTTTTATCCCTGAGAAGACAAAACAGTAAGACCAAAGATTTTTTAGACATTTAACATTTACCATGTTGATAAATTCTTTGTCACTAACAGACTGCGTTCAATGTAATACTTCACTGTTCTGCAATACCTTCTGCTCCATCGGTTTCTTCTTTTCCCATATGTATGGGGAAGGGGTTAACACCCCAAAAAACTATACACACAAGAAATATCTGTGTATACATCTGGTCAGTAAATGCCAAACACACAAATGTGATTTTGCTTACAGGTCTGTACCTACATCTCACGTATTGCTTTTATGACATCATCAGCCATGTGTGTCATAAAAGACCCATGCTCTTCAAGACATCAAGTAAATAAAGCAAAATGTGACCCTCAATCTGCTGCTGTATGAATAATAAAGGTTTTAGTTATTTAATCTAACAGCTGAGGGCAACTATAAACCTACTTGGGATGCAACCAGCAGTCATGGAGTCATGTTTAATGGAGAATAACCCAGCCACATATCACAGAGCAGTATGAATGAGTGAAAAATAAACTGAAGAGTTTGAATATGTGCAGCCTTTGCAACTTGTGCTTTTTTTGTGTGGAACTTGGAGTACACAGAATGTAAAGACATCCCTTCACTCATCAGCAAAAAGTGCTGTTTAACCCATTCAGTGCCAGGGGTCATAGTTCCCCCCCTGAAGACTGCACCAAATGTCATGCTTTAGGTATTTAGGTGACAAGGTTAACAGTTCATATCAAACTAGGTAAACCTTTAAGTTGAAAACAAGTTAAACCATTTATAGATACCTAATTTAAAGGGTAAAGCCCACCATTTTTTAATGTATGCTTTTGTTTTTTAAAGTGCAAGTTTTTGCATAATATAATGTTTTTTCAGACAGCTACATATTAGCCATTTGTATGTGCTCCAGCTTTTATCTCTATTTATACTCCCATCAATGGAGTTGAAGAGGTTAAAATATATGTAAAAATAAACCATAATGGAGGCATGGACTCTAAGCCATGTTCCCCTTAGGTTGGGATGGGGGGCTTATTTTTAACAAATGACCATTGGGATGCATCTTTAAAAAAACACCTTTATAGTGCACAGGCTCCATCACATGCCCCCTTCAACCATGCCCCCTGAGTCATTTATTTGTTTGTTTTTCTTTAACTTTAATTATTTAAGCATCTTTAATGTGATGGGCCACAGAGGGACCCCATGTTGCATTTCAGCCCTCTTACTTACTTTTTTCAATTCGCATAGACTCACATCTTCTGCATGTAAGCCAATTTGTTATTTCTTTTTTGTTACAGCAGCTAATGTGAGTTAGCTTTAGTAAATTTGGGAATTGGACTTATTAGTGAGTCTACTAGCTCACAAGTGGATACTCTTTAAAGAATAGCCCCAGAGGGAAAGAATGCGACGGAGGGGTCGCATAAATGAGATGCAGGACAGGTAGCCCCATTTTTGGTTACCTTGTAATTTAATTGTTTCATTGGTGACAAAATTGTGCCAGGTAAGGGTTAATACCCAATAGCTTGTTGGCCGCATATGGGAGGCGGTAAGAGAACCCTGGAAGGGCAATTACCAGATTTTATGCAAAGAAGAAAATTTCCAACCTATCTTTCCCCTGGTTTTGGTAGCCGGGTGCTCAGGTTTTGAAGCTGGTACGGTGCAGGAGTTAACCATCTACAGGTGTGGTTTCTCGTGGCGCACAGAGGTCCAGAAGGGCATGACACGCCAGGTGCACTGGCCCATGTGATTTGGATAGTTATGTGGCTGGCGTGCTAGGTGAGTGTGACAGTTTCAGCGGGGATACAGGTGGGTACGCCCATACCAGCCAGTAGTTTAATTGGTTATAATTTGGCATCGTTTTTTGATTGACGGTGTAAAAGGAATGTTACGGACAAATTTCATCTCCAGCTAACATTAATAAAAGATTTTGTTTAAAATTGTAGAAATATGTCTGTTGCGTATGTCACTGTCAAACAACCCAATATGTGTTCATCAACATCTCCGGGTACAGTAATACCCACATGCATGGGTTTGTCAGGTTGTCTGCCAGGTAAAATGCCACATTTGGGACATTTGGGAATTTTTTTTTTCATTTTGGTCAGTCTGTGCCCTATTTAGCACCTCTTTGAACCCGGCCACTCCAATTTACCTCATCAAACCATTCATTATTATATTTTTAGATTTGTTTTTACTTTTTGTTCGAGCTAAGCGGTTCCACTAATGCTGACATTGTTAATTCTTTTTACTGTTGCCACATTTCTATTCTTTTTTTTAGCTATTTTTATATTTTCCATTTTCTTTTCGGGCATTCTAGATAACCCTAAGCACCATTACCATGATTACAATCACTAATTTTCAGCAAATCCCTGAGATCAGAGAATCGATAAATGCTGTGATGTAACAACGGTCAATAGACTGGAAAAGTCAATGTCCTATAAAGTAATTATTACAAATATGTCAGGGAGATGCAGAAATGTAAAATTTGGTATGGTTGTCACTGAAGCCTCCGACCATGCCACGGGCTCCTGGAGGGGCCTGAAGGCCAGCCTCCTCCCTACAGACTATGGGCCCTGGCCTTGAAAGTGGTTCTGTTTTTGGGGAGGTGGGTACAGGGGGTCTGTTTAGACTACTTATTCCCCCCTGGTACAGAGTGCCATGTTTCCCCAATTACCAGAGACTATAAAGACTGCAAAGCTCGGACACAGAGTTGGGGTTCCTCCATTTCGGGAGGGGGGCTTTATCTGTGGTGAGTTACTTTCCATTAGACTTGGCCGCCAGCCAACTCTTCGTGTTCGTCTTGTGTTCATCTTAGTTCCTGTGTTCGGTTCAGGCGAATATTCGTGTACATTCTTTGTGTAGACGGGGTTAATACAGGGTTAATGCGGTACGCACTACACAGCAGCTTTTACGTACAGACTTTTAAAATCCTGGTGCCGCAACTTGGCCGGGAGAGACCACTGTCTCCCCACTCCGAGAGTTAAAAGTCTCCCCAGGCCAAGTTGTGCCATGAGGAGTTCAAGCGTCATGCGAGTGAGTCTATTAGTCGCCTGCAGGGTCCACGTGAACCCCCAAGCGCTAAATTAGAATAAAATGGATTTTTGATGAATTTAGCAAATTTTTTTACTTCAGAGATAAGTACATATTATGTAGATAAAAATGCATAGCTAAAGCATATATATATATATATATATATATATACCGTAAATACACACACATAGAGTGTATATGTAGCGTTTTATAATTGGCACACCTACTTTGGTCCCTGTGCCCCCATGTGCCCCCCTAAATATGATGGAACACAAAATCATAAGCACTGGCCGGGGGGGCAGAAACAACACCGCTGCTGTGACAACAAAACAGAGAGAAACACAGACAGGAAAGAACAGCCCCGGAGGGAAAGAATTGGACAGAGGGGCCACATGAATTTAGTGCGGACAAGGTACCCATGGTCAAGCCGGTTTAAGGGGTTAAGGCATGACTAAGCGAAAATGTTAGCACTGAAAGAGTTAAGTTTGGTGGCACGTCCAGGGCCAGAAGGGAGGGGGTAATTACCCTCCCTGGGCGGTATATAAGGAAGGGTCGTGGCCTATAGGGGCAATTATTTTCAAGAGATTTTTACTTTTTGTCTTGCAGGTTCCTGATGGCGTCCAGCATGGAATCCCTGCTCCAAGAACTTCAGGGGGCGGCTGGGGGAGATGTCGAGTGGCTCCGGGAGCGTCTGTCCGGGGTCCTGTCCTCTTCTCCGGCTCCAGGTCCTTTGTCTGCCCCTGGGACGTCGAGGTCAAGTCGTTCCAGGGTCTCCCGCCCCCCCGTCAGGCTGAGCCCGGAGGTGTCTGGCTGGAGAGTGGCTGCTGCGTCTCCGGTCCGCCCCGTGTCCCGTTCCGGGCCTATCAAACGCCGGAGTTCCCGTCCGGCGCGATGCGGGAGGGCCGGCAGGCCTCGCCCGGAGGTGCCGCCGCACCGATCATCCCCGGGGAGGAGCTTGGCGGCGGGGTTGAGGGCTCCGTTCCCGGAGCATCTGGAGCGTCTGGCTTCGATTTTGGGCGCCCCGGTGCTCGCGGATCATCGCGGAGGGCCGCTTCCTCGCTGCGGGCTCCGAACCCCACGCAGGCTGTGTCGCGGCCTAGCTTGCGGGCCGGTGCTGGGGCCCGGGGTGGCTGCAGAGACGCTGGAGAGGCTGCTGCTGGCTGTTCCTCAGTTGCTCCACGCACTGAGGCTGCGGACGACCTGTTGGACACTCCTGCTGCCTTCCGTTCCGGTGATTCAGCTGCACATTCTCCGGAGGCTGTGCCTCCTACATCCACCGCTGGGGGCGCTGCATCTCAGGGTGAGCATTTGTTTCCACTATTTTCTAATTTCGCTTCACACTCTACACCTGTTGGGGGGTTGGCTGGGAGAGGTGGGAGTGCTTCTGCGCTTTCTGGGGATAGCTCGGTGGTAGCTTTCTGTTTTTCGTGACCTGGTGGCGACATGTGGTTTGGGGGGTCAGGGTGCGTCGCCGGCGCAGGTGTGGGGGTCATATGGTGCGCCTGGGGCTGGTGGTCTCAGTGCTTTGGGGGGTGGTAGTAAGGTCATGTGACTGCCGCGCTAGGGGACGCCGGCAGTTCCAGCAGAGATACAGGTGGACACGCCCATACCAGCAGGTTATTAATTTGGTTATTAAGTGGTTATTAATGGTTACAATTGGTAATGTTGTCTTTCGTTTTGACAATAAATTATTGATATATATTGTGTCAAATTTGTGTGTTTATAATATTTGACACTTTGTGACATATCAATAAAGGTTGAGTGTCGCGGTGCTGAAGTATTTTAAGTCCGCACCGCAGACAAATAATTCCATTCTGACGTTTAATCAAATTTTGAAATAAAGAAGTGTCTCTTGTTTTTATTTGTGAAAGAGGTACCGAAACTGGACGCTACTTCATTCAAGAACAACCCGACCTTAAACCGACCTGAAAACTAACCTAAAAAAGGGACAAACTCTCTCTGTGTGGCTGCTACAGGAAGGCAAAGAGGGAGCTGACCCCCTTCACCTTCTTTTAACCCCTTTGAGCCTGCAACAATGTTGCAGGGCTCACCCAATGAGGAAGGAGGGTGCTGACAAGACTTTTGCCTAGTACAGGGTGCCCCTGTGTGGCAATTTTTTTGGTGTGGTAGTATTGGGAGTGATTGCATGCTAGGGAGCTAGAAGGAGTTAGGGCCAAGGAAATGCTTTCCTGGGGTCCAATTTATTTTAATATAAAGTATATTGGCAACAGGGTCAAATATTTCTATATATATATTGGCAGCAGGGGCTAATAGTTATATATATATATTGGCAGAAGGGTCTAATATTTATATATATTGGCATAAGGGTCTAATATTAATATATATTGGAAGCAGGGTCTAATATATATCGGCAGCAGGGGCTAATATTATTATTAATATATATATATATATATATATATATATATATATTGGGAGCAGGGGCTAAGATTAATATACCATATTTGCTCAGTTTTAAGACAAGTCTTATAATCAAGGTCGTCTTATAATCAGACTTCAAATAGAGGTCTGACTATGAGACTAAGATCCAGATCCCCCGCAGCACTGAAGGGGACCGGATCCTCCTGTCTGTTAATCTCAGCTGCTACTGGCACTTCCACCGGGGCTTCTATCCCCGAGCACCTGCGAAAGTGCGGGCAGCAGCGGAGGTTGTCTACGCGCATCGCACATATCTTCTCTGGCTGCCAGGTAGGAGAATTCCCCTCAGCGCTGTGGGGAATTCTCTTCTCTGGCAGCTGGCGAACCTCTGCTCAGTGGATGCAGACACTCCCCGTTACTTCTGGCACTTCTGCCGGGGGTTCTATGACGGAGCACTGACCTTCCAGCGGCCTCCACCCACCAGACACTAGGGAGTAAGAAGCACTGGTAAGTCGGGGGGGGTGTTATATGGGGGGGCATAAGGCTTTTCTG
Organism: Spea bombifrons; assembly: GCF_027358695.1. NCBI lineage: Eukaryota > Metazoa > Chordata > Amphibia > Anura > Pelobatidae > Spea > Spea bombifrons. The sequence goes on along the minus strand of NC_071095.1, from coordinate 38,127,570 downwards.
GAGGCAGAGTGCCCCATATATGCCTTTTAACCCCCTATATGTCAGAGTGGCATATAGGAGTATAAGGCATTTCTGGAGACAGAGTGGCATATAGGGGTATAAGGGATTGCTGGAGGCAGAGTGACATATCATGGGGCAGAGTGGCATATAGGTGAGTATAAGGCATATCAGGGAGGCAGAGTGGCATATAGGGGGGTATAAGGCATTTCTGAGGGCAGATGTGCGTAACTGGGGGGGCAAGGAAAGAAAAACAAAAAAAAATATTTTTCTCAATTGTAGCCAGGGCCGGCCCTACAATGGAGCCGACTGGGGCAATTGCCCCAGGCGGCACTTTTGAAGGGGCGGCACTTTGCCTCCCCAAGCGCTTTTTTTTTTTAAGCGGAGGAGAGAGAGGGGCGCCGAGTGGTTTTCGCTTACCCGCTCGGCGCCCCTCTCTCTCTCCTCTGCGGCGAGTCTCCGTGCTCTGCCACGGGGCCGGCTTGTAATGCTGAGCGCCGGAAGTGACGTCAATTTACGGCGCTCAGCATTACAAGCCGGCACCGTGGCAGAGCAGGGAGACTCGCCGCAGGACTGTTTAAAGGTAAGTCCCCGGGGGGGCGGGTTAGGGTAGATAATGGCGTCTGCGAAGTTTAAAATGCCGCCGCCCCCCGCGTCGGCGGGGGGCGGCATTTTAAACTTCGCCCCAGGCGGCATTAAGTCTTGGACCGGCCCTGATTGTAGCTTTTATTAAATATGAAAAAATAGTTTACAAAAAATTAATATTTACTAGTAAAACTTTTGTCCTATAGGGTCGTCTTATATTCAGGCCTTTTCTTTTTTTCTTAAATGAAATAATAAGATTTTGGGGGCTAGTCTTATAATCAAGCAAATACGGTATATTGGCAGCAGGGGCCCCTCCAGGAGCCCATGGCACGGAGGCTTCGGTGAAAACAATACCAAATGTTACATTTCTGCATCTCCCTGACATATTTTTAATGATGACTCTACTGGACGTTGTCTTTTCCAGTCTATTGCCCATTGTTACATCATAGCATTTATCGATTCTCTGATCTCAGGGATTTGCTGAAATTAAAATTTTTACAAAAAAAAGTAAATTATGTATTATGAGCAGCAAAGGTAGTCTCTAGCTTCAGCTTTTTATCACAGCCATAGTGGTTAGGGCTAGCGAGAATGCCAGAAGTTGCCTCTTTGTGGAATTGCCATATGGACTTATTTTTAAAAGGATAAATTGAATAGATGATTATTCAAAATGTATTCTTACTCTATAAAAGAAAATGTTCCTTTCTTTATTAAATACCATAATTAGCATTTAACTAAACTCTATAACATGGCATATGTTTATAATTACTTCCATCTATGAATGGTACATATTAATGTATTCATTTAGGTAAAGTGACTGCTGGGGCTTTATGAGATGCAGTAAATTCTCCATGCCATTATTTTATAGTATTTTGCCTTACCAGGTCAGGAAATATATATATTGTGCATGAATGAGCAGAGCTTTCTATAGATCCTGCTTTTCTGCATCATGATAGACTATTCACAACACAAGCAGTCAATCAATCAATTCCTAACTTACATTTTAACATAGTTTTTAGGTTAAAAAGGACAATCATTTCACAAACTCATATGCGGCCTAGTCTCTCCTGCAGCTACGAGGTCCAACAGCTGCTCCAGAACCCCAGATCCACGCAGACACCTGCATGGGACGACAAGAGGGGAGAGAAAAAGGGGGTATACAGAAAGGACAGACATGCACACAACAAGGAACAGACTCACACAAAAAAACACAGAAACAAGAGCCATGCGCCGAATCAAGAGAGACACAGACAACAAGAGACAGACCCGAACCCAAAAGACAAAGAAGAAAAAAAAGAAAACCACGGGCGCAAAAGAGCCGCACACAACAGACAGACAGGGACAAGACAAACATCACCAGGTAAGGTTAAACTAAAATGGCTCCTTACCCCTGTGATCACCAAAGATAAATATCCTCCTACCAAAACTCATCCCCTGAATTCCACAATTCCTGCCTTAGCCTAGCCCTGCTCAGCACTTTGTCAGGGTCCACTCTAGTCCATTCTGGCCCCCCGTGGGCTTCATTCCGGTAACTTGCCCAAGTCATTGATAAATTAAAAAGAATCAGCCCAAGGGCAGAACCCTGAGTCACTCCACTTAAGACCTTTTTCAAGCTGGAAAACATGCCATTTACAACCACCCTCTGTAATCTGTACTTCAACAAGCTTTCTATCAAAGTACAAATATTTTTTTTTTCAATATCATACGCCTTAGTTTACTCAGTAACCTCTTGTGTGGAACAGTATTAAAAGCCTTTGCAAAATCTATAATCCATTGAATCTCTTAACATTCCTTCAAACACTTTTCCCATTATGGATGTTAGAGACCCCTTCTTGAACAACAGGGGTAATTTACATACAATATTAACATTTGTAATAGTCACAATTGCTATTCTCCTCTCCAGTGTGATAAAAGTATTACAGCCTAGTAAACAGTATGAGTCAATTAAATCCTGTAATATACAGTATTATATAATGTAGAAATGTGTTTGTGTCTGATAAAATTGGTCTGCTTTACATTTAGATAAATTATTTTGACAATTGTATATGGAAGTGGTATAGCTAGCTGGTGACGAGAACTGCCAACACTTTCTTGTACAATTTTTAATTAATGCCAATATCAAAGTGAATGCATCCTACGCCTTTCACCCCCAAGTTTAATCTTATTTCACTTGTCAAACAGCTTTTAGTGTATTACCAACATGAGCGACACACGACAAATTTCAAAAAGGCTACATATATAGAGCACTTTGATCCTTTGCATGTGTCATCTAAAACCCTATGTTTTATCCACTGGAAGGATACATAGTATGGACTCTCTGAAATGACACTATGACATTTTTCGTATTAACCCAGGATGGCAGAGCATTCCATTTTCTTGGAAGTGCATGCTTCTGTAGACTTGTCCATACTTTTCCTTGTGAGTACCTTATCTGGATAAAACATGAAACTGGTTAAACTGTGATCAATAAAAATTTCACAAAGAAAAACTAAAATATAGAACCTAGGACCTAAATGAGAAACAAGTTTTTGGTGTTCCAGAAAGGTATTTGGCCCTACTAATTTGTAATTTACCTTACTAATTTATATGTACAGTTGTGCTCAAAAGTTTGCATACCCTGGCAGAAATAGTCATATTTTCAAAATCAATGCCAACATTTCACAGATCATGCAAAAACACTTTTTAGTCTTTTATTTAAGGCTAGTGAACATATGAAGCAATTCATTATCACATACTTGTTTGTTTAAGTCATAATGATAATAAATATCACCCAGATGGCCCTGATCAAAAGTGTACATAGCACTGAATGTTTGGCCTTGTTACAGACACACAAGGTGACACACGCACAGGTTAAAATGGCAATAAATGTCAATTTCCCACACCTGTGGCTTTTTACATTGCAATTAGTGTCTGCGTATAAATAGTCATTGAGTTTGTCAGCTCTCACGTGGATGCGCTGGGCAGGCAAGATACTGAGCCATGGTCTAAAGACCTGCGTAACAAGGTAATGAAACTTTATGAAGATGGAAAAGGATATAAAAGATATCCAAAGCCTTGAAAATGCCTGTCAGCACTGTTCAATCACTTATTAAGGAGTGGAAAATTTGAGTATCTCTCGATATCAACCCAAGCAGAAAGATTTCAGCCACAACTGCCAGAAGATTTGTTCGGGATACAAAGAAAAACCCACAGGTAACCTCGGGAGATATACATGGGCTGCTCTGGAAAAAGACAATGTGGTTGTTTGAAGGAGCACAATATGAGGATACTTGAACAAAAATGAACTGCATGATGGAGTTGCCATAAAGAAGCCTTTACTGAGCCAATGCCACAAAAAAGCCCAGTTACGATATCCCAACATCATCTTGATACGCCTCACAGCTTCTGGCACACTGTAATTTGGAGTGATGAGACCAAAAAACAGCTTTATGATCACAACCATGAACGCTTTGTTTGGAGAGGGGTCAACAAGGCCTATAGCGAAAAGAATATCATTCCCACTGTGAAGTATGGTTGGTGGCCCACTGATGTTTTGGGGGGTGTGTGCTCTAAAGGCACAAGGAATCTTGTGAATTGATGGCAAGATGAATGCAGTATGTTATTAGAAAATACTAGCAGACAGGTTGCACTCTTCCACACAAAAGCTGAGCATGGGGAGCTCTTGGACTTTCCAGCACGACTCTAAGCACCAGGCCAAGTTGACCCTCCAGTGGCTACAGCAGACGAAGGTTCTGGAGTGGACATCACAGTCTCCAGACCTTAATATCATCGTGCCACTCTGAGGAGATCTCAAAAAAGACGATCAAAGACTTTGCATGACCTGGAGGCATTTTTCCATGACAAATGGACAGCTATACCACCTGCAAGAATGTGAGGAATATTACAAAAGGCTGCACGCTGTCATTCATGCTAAAGGGGGCAATACACAGTGTTAAGAACTCAGAGTATGCAGACTTTTGAGCAGGGGTCATTTCATTTTTTCTTTGTTGCCATATTTTGTTTTATGATTGAGCCATTCTGTTATAACCTACTGTGAGGGCAGATATAGTATAGCAAAGTCTGTTAAACAAGCCGAGGAACTCACGAAACGGGAACTGCTGAGAAAATACATCAAGCAACGAGCAGTAGCGATGGCTGAGTTTAAATGTTCCCGGGCTGATGACATCATCGGGAGCGCGCACAGCTGACAGCCTCCCGGCAACGTAGAAGAAGGGGACGCGGCGGAGGACCGACCCACGGGTACTCAGGCAAGTGGCTGTGGGTCAGTTGCTGACACCTACAATTGAATATGAATCCCATTAGAAATAAAAGAAATGTATCACTCACATACATATATTACCAATTCTCCAAGGATATTCAAACTTTTGAGCACAAATGTATGTATCTTTCATTGAGGTTTGTTATTTATGATTATTATTATTACTTATGTATCGTGAGAGAGCCTAGATCAAACAATCCTTATGTTTGTCTTCTACACTATTTGTTTGTAAAACATCATTAACCATGTTATTTTACTAAAACATGAACCTTTATATTCATAAATATTTATAATGTAATGTATGTAGGGATTATATATGTAATGTAGATTTATTGAATATCCACCAAGTAATAATGTGTGTCATTTGTGATAAAAATACTGCTAATAAAACTGACCCGGAACATACTTGAGGTTGCTGCACAGGCACCTTTTAGGTCGTAGCCTTGGATTGGGATTTCTGAATAATATGTAAAGGTTTATATTGCTTTCCACTCACCAAATTTTAATTCTTACAAGCAATAAACCAAATTTAAAATAAACCAGACGAAGTAAAATAAAATCTAACAAGTGTTCATAATAAGGAGGTTGTGCTGATTTCTTTAATTGTGCATTCATTGCGTTACAGCAGCCTGAAGCACACAACTGATTAATACATCGAGGATCCTCAGCTGTTCAGTTCTGAGCTGTGAAATGGTTCTTGTTACTAAAGGATATCTGAATGAGTAGGCAGGGGAATGATGAGAATTCAGCACAATTAGACCACACAAAGCAGCCCTTTGATTAAAATGGGATAATCCCCATTTATTCTTTTGCATGCCACGTGTCTGGCGCTTATTAAACAAAGACCACAGATTAACAGAAAGTTGCATGTTTGGCACTTTTTAAATGACAAGGTCGATGACTACTTTCCAAACGCAAACCACTAGCATGATTGTTCTAGGATTTCCTTGTGGGATACTTGGGGTTTCAATGTTGCGCATTCATTCTTCCGAACAACCGTAGGTAGATCACACCATGGATGGAATTCCTGACATAACACATAGTTTCAACACTTTTTTCTCCATCCTCAGTAATCGCTCTGACTGCACCGCACATAAAAACTCAAAACACATAAAAACGTTATGTAAACTTATTGATTGAATAAAGCATGGGAAAGTTCTAATCTTTTTTCCCCATGTCCATTCATATGAAATGCCTTATCTTTGGAGTACCATTAGTGAGTCATTATTCCCATGAACATCCTTGTGCCCCAAAACTTTTAATATTCATGTATTAATGTTTTTTTCTCCTTCCATTTAACATCCAAAGGCAGCCTAAAGGCCATTGCACACCAATAAACTGGTCTATCACCACCTTCAGTCTCAGTATTATACTTATAATTCTCCATTGTACAAACACATCATTCCCTTTTACTGGAAGATAGTAACAACCCCATTATGTAGGGACTGGCGAACTAAAGTTGAGGGAATTAAACTATTTTCGTCAGACCTTATGACACTTATTTACACTTATATTTAGGTGAATTGGTTGGAATAAACTCCTTCAGATGACATTAAATTGCTTTCAGTGTTGACAATCTCCTCTGACCCTAACCTGCTGTTGTCCTTCCCTTCATATTATCCCAGCCTATCTCTTTTTCTATACATCCTTCTCTCCTGTTTCTCTCTTTCAATCGTGGCTTGCATATACAGAATGCATTCCCACGCAGGATGTGTTATTAAATACCGTATAAGTTTTTACCTATCACTACTTATCTATTCCTGTTATATATTCTTAAAAAGAGCAATAAAAATGATTCATAAACAAGAACACAATGAAATTAATCAGATGCTCGAATCCTCAGTAGGCAGCAAGAGCAAGCAACATACATCTCTAAAGAATGAGCATAGAATCCCAAAAGAATAGGGAGAAGGGGGCAGAATTCATGTATGTATGGTGTATGGTGTATGGATACATAGGGGAGAGCATATTTATGGCCATCCACAATCTAGTAGACAATAGCAAAGGTGGAAGGAGATGATATAAATATATACATTATGTTAGAAGATGGAAGTGGAAGGAACTATTAGACTTGCCCAAGCTAAGCGCCTTTAATTTTAAGCATAGATGCATAATTCACATCACAGGATTACATCCAGTTCTTCTTTACAATTTTGCTTGCTGGAAGCAACACGTGTCAGAAGCCCAGCAGCACGTGGCTGCATCCTCCTTCCAGGTTCAGTGAGCTGCTCCAGCGCATGAGTACAGAGTAAAAGATTCTTAAAGTAGTCCAGTTCTGGTGCCCAGTGCTTCGCTTATCTAAAAAACCACCTATACTCAAGTGCTCAGGTGTGTTAGTACACACAATGCAATAAAGCTCTCTCTTTTCTGAGGATGTTGGTTGAACTGTCCTGCTCCTGTTCTGGTTTACTGTCCTCCCATTGCTGACCTTCAGACTGTCTTCCAACCGATACCTCTGTGACCTCTTCTGGCCTATTGCTGAACATTAGTTTGCATTCTTACTATACTCATGCCCTCTGGTACTTTTACTCAAGTATCTGACTGAGCCTAGCTTTGATGGCTTCACTGCCTGGTGTCTGTCCTCCAGTCTTGCTTGTCAGCTGCTAGGTTGCTGTATGCATTGTGAAAGAACCCACACAATTCTACTTTCACTCTGACTCTTCTGTCCTGCTGTATTCCTGCTGCTTCCTCGCAGTGTTCCTGAGTTCCAACTTTGTGACCTCCTATGTTTCCCTTACTGCCCGCAGTGTTATGGAACGGCATCTGGTGTTCTCACTTTTGTTAGACCCTGGCAATTAAGTGCACATTCATGGCCGTTCTCTGCCAGAGGCTCCTAACCTACCCCAACACGTTTGATATATCTAGTGGGGTGCTTGACACTTTCACATCTGCTTGCATTAATGCTAGGGATGGAAAAAGACTGATCGATTACGGGTTTAAACCTTTGTATAAGTAAATGAATTTAAATGTTCCTGCCTGATTAAATTCTTCAGGTGCGTATGTGTACCTGTGAAACTGAAGATGGTTGAAAACAATCAAACAATGTTAGATAATGTAATTAAGTAAATATACAATAAAACAAATGTGAAACCACATAGCAGATTGAATGGGTGATCTCTTCAGTGCTAGCAGTCACAGATACATATTTTTTAAATAATTCTGGCATCTATTGAACCAGTATGTTTTCAATTCTCCTTTGACAAGACACAATTATGCACAATTATTATTGCCCGATTATAAGACGCCCCCCCCCAATTTGAATATTAATTTAGGAAAAAAGAAAAAGCCTGAATATAAGACTACCCTATAGGAAAATGTTTTCCTACTGAACATTAACTCACGTGTAAACTTTTTCATATTTATTAAAAACTTTATGGGCTCACTCGCATGGCCTTTTTAACTCCTGAGGGTGAACCGGATTTCCACTCCCTGTAACACCTGCAATGCTGCGTAGATAACAGGAGCGGAAATCCGTAGGTTCGCCGTCAGGAGTTAAACTTGGAGCGGGGAGAAAGGCCAAGTTCCCCGTCAGGAGTTAAAGGACCTTGCAAGCGACTCTATTGCAGGACCGTGCTGGCGACCAATAGGCTCACTTGCACGGCCCTTTAACTCCTGACAGTGCAACTTGGCCGGCAGAGACCACTGGTCCCCCTGCTCCAACAGTTAAAAGTCCGTACGTATGACCAATAGTCGCTTGTAGGGACCTTTAACTGTTGGAGCAGGGAGACCAGTGGTCTCTGCCGGTTAAGTTGCGGCACCAGGATTTTAAAAGTCTGTATGAGCGACTCTATTGGTCGCCACCAGGGGGTTTGTCTGCCATCAACCAATGAAGTACAGGTGTACTTCTCTCTAGTGCAATTACTTGCATCAAACTGTTTAGTTGGGACATGTGTTGATCAAAACGTGTTTTACTTCCTGGTGAATATTCTCTCTGAAGTTATAAAAACAAGGTTATGAAAGAACTTTGAACAATCAAAGCAAGGTCCATGGAGACGCTTTAATTTAGTTAGTTTAGATATGAGCCTAATAAAAGATAAAAAAAAAGTTAAAAAAACATCTGTGTGATTTATAAAAAGTGTACTGGATTGTTGGCGTGTAACCAGTGAAAAAAGCTATGACAGATGGTTCCAGAAGATGATGGCTGTGTATAGTACTTCTTCTGTTTACACTAGCTGCTTTCTTTACAAATGAAGTTAGACTTATGGTTACTTTATATAACATTTTAAAGATAAAGTGTATAACTCAGTCTGTCACTGAAGTAGAATCTCAGGTCGGAGACATTCCTCTATATTACTATACAAACCTTTATTAAGCCTGACCCTAAAAGCCACAATGGCATTAAACAGGAAATCAGGTTGTGTAAAAATGAACATTTATAGCAACAAGTGTTGCTGTTGAGTGTCACGTCTACCACAAGCCAGAGCACTCACCGCAGAAGTTCTTCTCCTGGAGGAGTGCGCAGAGACGCAAACCCCAGGTATTCGATGATCCCAACAGTGAGGAGGCCCGGAGTGGGTAGATATGGAGAGGTAGATAGTCTCTGGGTACAGCTGGAGAGATCTCCACCAGGTGACATTACCCCCTTCTCGAGGGCCGGCCGAAGGCCGAAAGTTACCTGGTTTATCAGGAAATTTCTTGTGGAAATTCTGTACAAGGCGAGGAGCATTAATGTTCTTGACGGATACCCAAGACCTTTCTTCTGGACCGTAACCTTTCCAGTGTACCAGATATTGAATAGTGTTACGGAATCTACGAGAATCCAGGATCGATTGGATCTCATATTCAAGGTGAGTATCAATTAATACCGGGCGAGGACGTGGGATACTCTTGGTATAGCGATTACAAACAAGGGGCTTTAGTAAGGATACATGAAAAACTCTAGGAATACGAAGACTAGGGGGAAGTTGAAGTTCATAAGCAACAGGGTTAATTCTCCGAAGAACACGAAACGGACCAATAAAACGAGGAGCCAGTTTGGAGGAAGCGACTTTGAGCTTAATATTCTTTGTGGAAAGCCAGACACGATCTCCTGCCATATAAGATGGACCCAACCGGCGATGTCTATTGACCTGGCGTTTATAGGTTTCAGACGCTGTAGACAAACATTGACGTGTCTTGGCCCAAATGGAAGGGAGTTGAAGTAAATAATGGTCAACAGCGGGAACAGGAGTCTCTGGAAATACTGAGGGCAAGGTGGCAGGGTGAAAGCCATAGTTGCAAAAAAAAGGAGAAACTTTAGAGGCTTCATGCGTGACATTATTTCTTGCAAATTCAGCCCACGGGAGCAATCTGGCCCAGTCGGAGTGATGATCTCCAATAAAACAGCGAAGGATCTGTTCTAGGGATTGATTCGTTCTCTCGGTGCACCCATTAGTTTGAGGATGGTAAGCAGATGAGAGGGCTAGAGAAATCCCTAGTGCTTTACAGAATGTTCTCCAGAAGGTGGCAGTGAACTGAACTCCTCTATCAGACACAATCTGCGTCGGGAGGCCATGGAGTCTAACGATTTCTCGAACAAAAACAGGTACCAATTCGGGCGCAGAGGGGAGTTTGGGCAAAGGGATGAAATGTGCCAACTTCGAAAATCTATCAACGACGACAAAAATAACGGTACAACCTTCAGAAACAGGTAAGTCCACCATAAAATCCATAGCGATATGGGACCAAGGACGAACAGGAACAGGCAGAGGTAGTAACAATCCGGCAGGACGAGAGTGAGAAGCTTTGGCAGTAGTACATTGGAGACACGCGATTACAAAGTCATGACAGTCGGATCGAAGCTCAGGCCACCAAAAGTCCCTAGAGATAATGTCCGCCGTGCGCCGAGCATTGGGATGTCCAGCAATAAGGGATGAATGAGCCCAGTATAGCACTTGACGCCTTTCAGATTCAGGTACAAATAGAGTACCCATGGGCCAAGCACTGTGAACCGGAGAACGAGACTGAGCCTTCAATATGCGCTTCGTCAAAGAAGAATCGAGTTGAGTGGTAATAGCAGAAATTATACGAGCTGGAGGGATAATAGGTTCAGGATTCGGATTGTCCTCCGGTAGAAATAAATTGTCTGGAAAGCGCGTCGGCCTTGACATTTCTTGATCCCGGTCTGTAGGAGATAATAAAATTAAATCTGGACAAAAACAGAGTCCATCGGGCCTGTCTAGGGTTTAGGCGTTTAGCCGCGCTGAGATATTCCAGGTTCCTATGATCAGTGAGGATAGTGATGGGATTACGAGCCCCCTCGAGAAGATGTCGCCATTCTTGTAGAGCCCAAATAATACCAAGCAACTCCCGGTTACCGACGTCATAATTAGCTTCGGTAGAGGAGAATTTGCGGGAAAAATAGGCGCAGGGATGTAGACGACTGTGAAATTCTTTGCGTTGTGAAAGTACAGCCCCAACCCCGATCTCGGAGGCATCGACTTCGATAATAAAGGGTTTAGTGACGTCTGGGTGTACTAACACAGGAGCCGAGGAGAATGCCTGTTTCAGGAGAGAAAATGCTCGTTCGGCATCTTCGGACCAAATTTTACAATTGGCCCCTTTCCTAGTAAGGGCGGTAAGGGGAGCGATGATCTTGGAAAAATTTTTTATGAATTTTCTGTAATAGTTAGCAAAACCCAGAAAACGTTGTAGAGGTTTTAAGGCCGCCGGTTGGGGCCATTCTGCTATGGCTGAGAGCTTAGCTGGATCCATCTCGAACCCTGAAGCAGAAATAATGTATCCCAGAAACGAAATGCGTGGAACTGCGAATTGGCATTTTTCGAGTTTAGCATATAAGTTATTCTGCCGAAGACGCTGAAGGACAATACGGACGTGCTTCTGATGAGTTTCGAGATCCGGCGAATGAATCAATATGTCGTCGAGATACACGATAACAAATTGAAGTGCAATGTCACGAAAAATGTCATTTATCAATTCTTGAAAAACTGCAGGAGCGTTACATAGTCCAAAAGGCATTACAGTATATTCATAATGTCCCATGCGTGTGTTGAAGGCCGTCTTCCATTCATCCCCCTCCCTAATGCGAATAAGGTTATAAGCACCTCTCAGGTCTAATTTAGTAAATATTACAGAGTCTCTCAAACGATCAAACAGTTCAGGAATAAGAGGAAGGGGATACTTGTTTTTGACAGTAATGTTGTTGAGCCCCCTATAGTCAATGCAAGGACGTAAACTGCCATCTTTCTTAGTAACAAAAAAGAACCCAGCTCCAGCCGGAGAGGTGGATTTACGAATAAAACCCCTTTGAAGGTTGTCTTGGATATATGCTTCCAGAGCCTTAGATTCCGGAAGAGACAACGGGTACGTTCTTCCCCTGGGGGGCATGGTACCGGGAAATAATTCAATGTGGCAGTCATAGGGACGGTGGGGAGGTAGCACCTCCGCTTTGTTTTTATCAAAAACATCTGCGTAATCCAGGCAATAGGCAGGCAATGGTGCAACAGCGACAGAGGCTAGGTTAGCCTTGGTACGGGAAGGTTTCAAGAGGCAATTCTTCTGGCAGTGCAATCCCCAGGCTGTGATATCTTTAAGTCTCCAATGAATGGAAGGATTGTGCAATTGTAACCACGGGAGCCCCAGGATAATGGGGCACTTGGGTGATGAGATGACCATAAGGGAAATAGTCTCTTGGTGAAGTAATCCAACGTGCAGCAATAGTCTTGAATTCAATGGCATATTCCGCCACCGTCTTATAGCCCTGAGAAACATGTAGCAAAGAAAGAGAGGCAGTGGCCGACTTCCCTGGAACATCGAACGTCTTCCGAAAGGTAGAGATGAAGGCCGAGCAATTGTAGACAAGTGGAGAATTCATTTCCCATAATGGAGAGGCCCATGCCAAAGCTTTGCCAGACAGAAGGGAGATAATGTATCCTACTTTGGCCTTTTCGGAGGAAAACATGTGAGGAGAGAGCTCAAATTGTATAGAGCACTGGTTCAAAAAGCCACGACAAGACATAGGATCCCCTGCATATCGACTTGGAGGAGGCAGTTTCATGGAAACAGAAGGGGAGTCAGTAGACACAGGAGGACTTGAAACCGAAGGTTGAGCAGCAGACGTGGAGGAAGCAGCTGTAGGGCTAGGGTCTGACCGGGACAACAGGATTTGCATAGCATGGGATAGCTGATCCATTTTATCCTCGAGGCTAGTGAAGCGAGCTTCGTGAGCTTGAATCGCCTGCCCCTGGGCAGAGAGGACCTTGCCATACTCAGAGGGATCCATGACCCTGGTGTAATGTCACGTCTACCACAAGCCAGAGCACTCACCGCAGAAGTTCTTCTCCTGGAGGAGTGCGCAGAGACGCAAACCCCAGGTATTCGATGATCCCAACAGTGAGGAGGCCCGGAGTGGGTAGATATGGAGAGGTAGATAGTCTCTGGGTACAGCTGGAGAGATCTCCACCAAAGTAACGTAGGAGTAGGGCAAAACTAACGCAGAGTCAGACGAGCCAGGGGTCATACACAGGACGGGTAGTCAGCCAGAAGGTGGGTCAGAATCAAAGCGGGTAGTCAGACGATCCAGGTCATACACGTAGAGACAAACACAGCCAAATCGTAGAGCAAAGGGTAGTCAGGACAAGCCAAAGGGTCAGATAATCCAGTAATTCCGATAATACGTACAGTAGCAATAACCAGCAAAAGACCACACCAGGGTACCGGTAACAGGGCTTCTGGGTTTTTAAATTTGGCGCCAGTAGACACCACGCCCCCAACACTGACGTCACACGCGCCCCCTGCCTGCCAAAACGCGGCAGCTGCAGCTAAACCTAGCTGCAGTTACGCGCGTGTCCAGCAGAGGGAGCACGACCGCAACGGCGAGCACCCAGCCGGCGCTTCCTCCTGACCTCACCACGAGGTAAGTGAAGCGGCGAGCCGGGAGCCGAGCGGACGGACGCAGGACGACGGGGGACAGCGGATCCACGGGAGCAGGTGACATTGAGTTCTTCTGTGTTTCAGCTAAATCCTTTTAAGAAAAATGTAATATTTATATGTGAGAACAGTGGCGTATTTATCTTCAGCACTGTCCTATGCCTAACCCAGGACAGTGCTGCCAGCCAACCCCTCTGCGCCACCATCCTTACTGCTGAGCATGGGATATGACATCATACCCTGGTGCTTCACCTTTTAGGGACATGCGGTGCCAGACGGATGAAAAAAGGTTGCTGGTGGAGATCAGGGATCTGGCCATTGAGCAGTGGTGTTACAGGGAGCCTGATCGTGACAGTGGGGTATTCAAACCACAATACAGCAGAGCTTGCACCAAGTTATACTGAATACCGGCCTAGACTGGTCATCTGGTTGGTCTCTCATGTCGTTCAGGACATGCATGGTCATGCGGTGGCCCAATTTTTTTACTCTCAAAAGCTGGTAAGAGCACCATATGCACCTTGGCTGCTGGTGGTGTAGGGGTAATGTTTTAAAAAGCCAGCCATGGGCTGCTCTGCTGCTGATATGGCACTAAGTCACAAGATTCATGGACAATTTGTTTGGACGTGTTTGTTTGTTACTGTAGAACCAGAAGTCCCTGAAGACTTGGCTGTTTTGCTAGGACTTGTGCCTTTTGGCCACCACTTCTCCTAGTCTTATAGTCAAGGAAAGAAAAATATCACTGGTGGGGTGGTTGCCTATACCCTTACGAAAAAATTATTGCAGTTTTTCTGAAGTAATACTGCAGTTTTTTGGACATGAAAAAACTGCAATACTGCACTTTTACTGCAGCTTTACTGCATTTGTACTTCACTGTACTGCAGTTTTACTGCAGTTATTTTTGTATGGAAGTACAAATGCAATAAAGCTGCAGTACATTGAAGTACAACTGTAGGTTTGCAATATAAAAAAAAGTGCAGTAAATGTGCAGTATTGCAGTTTTTTCATGTCCAAAAAACTGCAGTGTTACTTCAGAAAAACTGCAGTAATTTGTTCGTAAGGGTAAGGCTGCATATTTACTTAAACTGCTACTCCAGCAACAGATTGGGCACTGCAGTGAGTGGACGCTACAAGAGTATAAAACATTTTACGTGCAGCCACACGTACCCAGCCAGTGAGCAAGCTATTTCATTTGGCATCTTCTAGCCTTTAAGTGCCAGGGCCGGTTAGTCATTCCCAGCCCTTGTTGAATATGTCAGCACAGAGACACTATATATATATATATCTCAATAATTAAACGTCTAGCCATAAAATTATTTATTTAAAAGTAAGCTAATTTGTAACATTGTGTTGACCAAGACTGAATGAATCTGAACCTGGAAAATTACATGACAGAAATTATAAAATAAATTATAAAATAATATTATTAAGATTAAACACTTGTGTTGCTGAGACATTGTACATGTCTGTGACGTGACATGGAATTGTATAAATATTTTCCAGAAATAAATCTTTTTTCCTGAAATTGTGGTCACTTGATTTTTTCCCTGTAATTTGATTGCCATCCCCTTGAAATAATGCACTATTGATTGGAATATTATTTGGCTTGGAAATGGTGTAATATAATCTTGAGAGCATAAGTGGTCACCTTGTTACTTCATTAAAAAGAGTCTAACACGTTATTAGAGACTGTTGTCAGTAATATGTGATGAATATGAATAATGATGTTTCCCTGGAGAGAAGACCCAAGTGAGATGAAGTTCTCATTACTGAATATACAGATGACCCAGAATCTTACCTACATAACATGTATGATTACTTTCCAGCTGTATAACTCTGAACTACAAAGCCCATCATCTTCAGCCATATCACAAATGTACCGGCATTGGCAGTACAGTCCTGGTTTTTATCCCATGTCCTGCTGTCCCATGTTTCCTTTGCTTTGACTCAGTTGCACCGTGCAGCAGGTGGACATATTACCAAGTATGCCGGACAACATATTTACTTAGGTATGCAGGCCATGAGAACAATTTAAGCCAAACATGGTAGTTTTCAGTCATAGGAAATTATTTTATAAGGTCACTAAAGAAAACAATATTGTGGCACAAGTGCCCCTCATACAGATGGGACATGTTTCTTGACCATCCTGGATCATGTGATTTCCCAACACTGGGAAAATCATTGTACATTATAGCTAAATTAGTTTTTTCAGCCTTTTGCAAGACTGTTATAAAGTGTCTAAGGGAGCCGAATATATTCCTGATAGTTTAAAGTATGGAAGACCAGAAATATAGGCCAATGCAAGAGTTAAAGAGACAAGTTTGCAATATGTATTTGGGATATGTAATAGTTGTATGTATAGTGTATTTTGGAAGATTATACAGTGGCCTTTGTATGTATAGGCAGGCCACAGGTTGGTGAAGCACTTAAATTGGAATTTGTGTGGCTAAATGGGGTATTTATGGAGATGACAGCCCTAGCCCTGTCCCACCCCTACCCCAACTTATCCTTGGTGCGCTGCTTTAGAAGGTCGCACATTGCGAAATTATTATGGAGGTCTACACCAGCTAAGTAGTAGCCTTCCACAGATAAACTTCAGCAAAGAATCATTGAAATTTAGGGAAACGTGCATAAATGCTCTGGTTGTGTCTGTATTTGATATCAAAATTGGAAAATATATACTTGAAAAGCTGTAAATGTACAGAATAATACAAATAATAGAAACAAGTGCTGGATTTTTTTCACCGCTGGGATAGACGGTAATTTTAATGGAAATGCTAGTTACTCTCTTGAAGCCCACGGGGGCCAGAATGGACTAGAGTGGGCCCTGACAGAGTGCTGAGCAGGGCTAGGCTAAGGCAGGAATTGTGGATTTTAGGGGAGGAGTTTTGGTAGGAGGATATTTAAGTTTGGTGATCACAGGGGTAAGGATCCATTTTGTTTAACCTTACCTGGTGGTGTTTGTCTTTCCCTGTCTATCTCTTGTTGTCTCTCTTGTATCCTTGGCTGTTTCTTGCTTCTGTTTCTTTTGTGTTCCTTTGCTGTCTGTTTCTCTCTTGTGCCCTGGCCTGTCTTTGTTTTTTGTGTCATTTTGTGTTTGGGTCTGTCTCTTGTTTCTGTGTTTTTTGTGTCTGAGTCTTTTCCTTTTTATCTGGGGGCTCTTTTTTTGTGTGCCTGTCTGTTCTTTCTTTGTTCCCCCCTTTTTTCTCTCCCCTCTTCTCGTCCCCTGCAGGTGTCTGTATGGATTTGAGGTTCTGCAGCAGCTGTTGGACCTCGTGGCTGCAGGAGCAACTAGGCCACATGCTGGATCCAGCTGGACTGCAGCAGCGTTGGAGCATCGGAGCAGAGGCAGACCTGAGGAGGACGACGCAGATAGCCCAGGACGGGTCCTGGGAGTCAAAGCAACCCATTTGCGGGCCTTCAGAGGCATACCGGTGTGCAGTGCAACGGCATGGAGGAGGCTTCGGCCCTCGCAGCGTTCCATCACAGCGGGCCAGAAGGGCCCATGGGAAGGCAGTGATTTCAGATGGCCCAGCTGGGTGTCCTGTGGCTGCTGGCCGCTCCCCAGATGGAAAAGGGGGCGCAGCGTGCAAGGAGTCGGCAGTTGCAGGAGGTGGTTCGGCCTGGTA
This sequence comes from Spea bombifrons, assembly GCF_027358695.1. Classification (NCBI taxonomy): domain Eukaryota; kingdom Metazoa; phylum Chordata; class Amphibia; order Anura; family Pelobatidae; genus Spea; species Spea bombifrons. Next base: position 38,110,239 of record NC_071095.1, on the reverse strand, counting down.
TAGGCCTCTGGGGCCTACCGCAGTGTCTCCCCAGATGTGGGTCCTCCAGGAGTCATCCAGGGAGGCCGAGAAGCTGGCAGGGGGGCCGGGGGCTGCCTGCACTGCGGTCTGTGCAGATGTCAAGGTAGGGAAACACCGGAGAGAGGCCTAGGCAGTTACCTGGGGCAGCTGCCGTGGGGTTTGCCGTAGGCATCCAGGCTAGGAGGTTTTGGCTGTGGAGCAGGGGGGCTGGGGAGGCCCCTCTTTTTTCCATCCTCTTTTTTTTCTCCATCCTGAAGTGGCATATGGGGGGTTTCCGGCTGCAGCACCCCATCCCTCGCACAGACACACGCAGGCACACCCTAATTGATGCATCCATCAGGATGGGATGAGTTGGTGGGAATCTGCACCCCAAGGAGGTGGTTTTGGTGCTGCCACTCCTGCGGTATTTCTCTGCGGCGGCACAGGATCATACGACCTTGCTGTAGAGGATGACCAAGGTTTCTTTTTTGCGTGTTATTTACATCGGGTGCACATGTGTGGTTTGATGCTGAGATGTTTTCGGGGGCTGTAGTGTGGTATCTATGGAGTGTATAGTGGGGAGTTTCCTGGGAAGTTTATAGATGTGCTGGGCTTGAGATTCTTTGCAGGTTACATTGCATTTGTTTTTGTGGTTCTGGCAGGTTCCGTAGCAATGTTTTATTTGGAGGCAGTGGAATGGTTTTAGGTCACGGTTACTGACGGACCACTGCAGGGGGAAAGCATGGCTCTGCTCTTGAGAGCTGTCAGTCTAATCGGTGGTTGGAGGGAGGTGACACCTGGTAGACAGACGTGACAGGGGGATATGATAGAAACGTTTAAATGCTTAAGGGGAATCAACAAGTTAAAGGGAGAGATTTTCTTTAAAAGTAAGTACTACCACTGCAAGAGGACATAGTCATAAGCTAGAGGGGCAATGGTTTAAAGGTAACATTAGGAAATATTACTTACTGAAAAGGGTAGTGGATGCATGGCATAGCATAGCCTTCCAGCAGAAGTGGTAGATGTTAATACGGTGCAAACGTTTGGCCAGGCATGGGATAGGCATAGGACAGAGTTAGATATAGGATAAGGGCAGGTACTAAGGAAAGTACTCAGAGATTGGGCAGACTGGATGGGCCTACTGGTTCTTATCTGCTGTCTCTTTCTATGTTTTTATATGTTACGGTGTGTTGGAAATGTTTGTGCCCCCCCCCTTTATTGCCCCCTCCTGTAGCTGCTTCTTGAGTGGGTTGCACAGGCAGCTTTACACAGGGAACCCTTGCTTTGTTGTGGTGTGAAGCTGCATTTGTCCAGGTCGCTTGCAATCAAGTAGGGTCATACTGGGGTTTTGGGGTGAGGGGGTAAGGGTTATCTGTTGATGTGACAAATTGCATGATTGAAGGGTTGCAGCAGGAAGGCGATGTTGATGGTTGTTTTTCTGAGGTGGATTATGTCTCCTGAACGGTGTCCCGGTTAGCCTGGGGGTCATGTTAAGATGGAGGAGGAGGACTAGAGGCATGAGGGAAATTGTTTCTGGCTTTCTCTGGGAAGCATGGATGGGACGAGGTTAAGGAAAGGGGGCTACGGTACCGCGGTTTTCTAAAACTTTCGGTACTGGGGTTCGGCATGACTGGTGGATGTTTTTGTGCTTGGGGGTGCATGTTTTCGTTCGGGTGTTGCATAGAAGTATCGCTGATTCTTGTTCTTGCTTCATGGGAAGTGGCATCGGCAGATGGAGTTGGGGGTACACCATTCGGGGGCTTGCCTTGCCTGGCAGTATAGTGGACTCCCGAGGTCACAAATATTGGCATTGGTGGGATTGTTTGTGGTGGCAGTATATTCAGTGGGAGGCCCACGTAGCCATGTTCAGATGGTTCCTGGCAGGGGCGACCCTTTGTTGTATGGGGGTAACCCTTTCCCAGGTCTATGGGTTAGGGCTGGGTGATGTACTCCTTAGTTTGTGGATGTGGGATCAAGTGGTGGGCGTTCCTATCCCCCCCCCATTGGGATTTGTGGGAGGCGGTTAATGAGGTTTCACTGTCTAATTTTGCTTTGGACGTTGATGTGCAATAGTGCTGGTGCGGTTATGGTCATAAATGACCGGATGTCTTGGTGGGCAGGTTTGGTTTGTCTACTGTGCCCGATGATGCCATGTGGATGGGCTTTTGAGGATTATATCAGCGGATTGTGTTCTTCCGGGTACATCAGGATGGATGTTGGCTCGGTTTGCTTGGCCGCCTCACCATGCAAATGGTGTTTGAGGCTGGTGGTCGGGGGGGGGGCTCGGGTTGCTTCTCCCCTCTGTGGGTTTTTTCTTCGGGCCTCTTTTGGTAGGCAGGTTATCAGCCATTCTCAAGAGTAATGACTCCGACAGGGACCGCAGTTAGGTATAGCGGTTTGCAGCTGGGTCTCCCAGGGGTTTTGGTGCTTGGTGATGGAGTTTTTGGTGGTGGTTTGGTTGCCATTACACAATTTTGGTTATGAGTATGATTGTTTTTGTTCTTCTTCTTGCTAGGGGGGTGCCGGTTTGTGGGGGTCACCTATCGGCATTCACTAGTTTTGGGGATGTGGCGGAACTGTGGATGGAGAACTGAGCCCGTCGGTGGGGGCCGCAGTTGGGCATAGCGTTTGTGCGGTGGGGTTACCCAGAGGGTTTGGTGCTTGTGGGATGGAAATTTTGGTGTGGGTTGTTGGACCTTGGTGGCTCAACATTACAAAACTTGTTCAGTTATGAGTTTGTTCATTTATGTTGCTGATGTGAGGGTTGGTCACCGTGAGACGGTTGATTTGGTTTGTACAGGTGCCGTGCCTGTTAGCACCTTACGTGAGTTAGAGGGGTATTGAGCATTGCCTGGGTGTCATGGTTAAGCTGCTGGTGTGCTTTGTTCAGAGGCAGCAAAGGTGGATGGGCTGGTTTGTGGTGCTGGATAGGTTTTTGTAGGCATTTGGCGCAGATTTCTTGATTCTGTGAGTGGCGGTGGGTTTTGAACGGGCCAAGCTTTCTTTTGTGGGGGGAGCCCATCCGGCTTGAGGTGTCAAGGGATGGGCTCATGGCGGTAGCTTGCCAGGTATCCAAGGGGTTAATGTGGTGGTATGATCATTGGTGGTCATAACCGGTGGGAGGTTCCTTGCAAGGAGTGGTGCTCGGAACCTCAGGTCCGGGTTGGGGCATCCTGGTATGTCCCCTCCCAAAATTGGTGTGTGGTATGGTACCTGGATAACTTGGCAAGCTAGGTTGGTTTTGGTGACGTCATTGTCTCTGTTAACGGATCTATGTTTATTATTTCAGGTTTTACAGGACAATGACTGTTAAATAAAACGGCTGTGGCCTTTTCAAACCCATCTTGTGTGTTGGTGTTTTATTTAATTGAGCAGCTGAGCCGAGCCTGGCCCGTGAGTCGAAGTTACATCTGTCATGAAGCCCACGGGGGCCAGAATGGACTAGAGTGGGCCCTGACAGAGTGCTGAGCAGGGCTAGGCTAAGGCAGGAATTGTGGATTTTAGGGGAGGAGTTTTGGTAGGAGGATATTTAAGTTTGGTGATCACAGGGGTAAGGATCCATTTTGTTTAACCTTACCTGGTGGTGTTTGTCAGCTGCCGGTGTTCTTTGCCATCAGCAAGATGGCGGCGGCAGGGGCGGGCTGGGCAGGGGGGCAAATGCCCCCAATATATAACTTATGTGGGTACACTAAATGGGTGAGGAGAAAATTACAGCTGAACACAAGCACCGCAAAAGTGTCAAAACAGCCTCGGTCCCACAGGGTACAAAACAAAAAATGAGCCCGGTCCTTAAGGGGTTAAAGTAGGCATCTGAGCTGATGCAACATGGGACAGTCATACAACATAATTGCAGAATATTTGGATGTATAGTTCAAAAGAATTGGCTGTACTGTTAAGTTTCTAATAAATAGGATAACTGCATTTTGCATTCCAGAAACATTTTCTTTACAATTCTTAAGCAATATCAGAGATATCTTACTACAGTGGTCTTGTGGCTTACTTTTATTCTGTTCCATTTTAGTACTGCTAACAGAGTGCATGCTTTTCTTACTGATTAACGGGGCTTTGTAGAAAGTTGTCATTTAATGTTCTAAATCACTAAACAACTTTGACAGGGAGTGTGGGCAAACAAGTTTGCCGGCTTTTATTTCCTCCTGCTATACTGGTAGAAGGTAGATTTACGACCCCAATGCAATATGATGAAAGGACTGAGCAGTGTAAAATGTGCTGATGGATTGCATATGTGGGGAGAGAAATGCAGAAAAATCTAAGTTGAAAGGCAGGCTGGTAATGTTGCTTAACAGACTTAAGGTTACATAGTTGATAACCCTTCAGGTTTTCCATAATAATGTTTTTTAAATGCAAACTACTGTTAAAATGCAGTAGTTTGGCAGCAAAGAGTAAACCCTGTGTAGTTATATCTATCCATACGTGTGTGGAATTTTAGAAAAAAAATAAGGTTATTAATTAATAAGTGAAATATTAGCCTTGGAATCACCGGGTAGCAAAAGAATATTTTATCTCATTTTTGTGTCCCATTTAATTCAATGAGCCTGTTGTTACTTTCTACCAGATGACTATAGAACCAGTAATTTACATTGCTTAAGTGTACAATGACTCTCTTCTGTTCCAGCACAAATCCTTCTGTCCACCACAATAAATAGACAGTGGTCTTTAGTTTGTCTCTCATCAAGGAGGCTATCAAAGGCTACTACCACCATTCACGTCATGGTTTAAGTTTTAAGATTTACTCCTTTGGCTGAATACTGTAGATGAATATTGCTATGATGCTTTGTTCCCTTTGCAGATGTATATAAACAATCCGAGACATTCGTTCCAATATATAGGCTATTTCCTAATTTCCAGCTGCACCTTCGTAGTTTCCTTTATGAAAGAGAAACTAAATACTGACTATTGTCTGTCAGAACAAAAAGGCATTGGCCACCAGGTCAAGGATGAAGCTTCTTGCATATTTATCATGCCATGTTCCCCCTGATGCTTCAGTGATATTTTACACAGTTACATAGTTATATAAGCTGAAAAAAGACATGCGTCCATCAAGTTCAGCCTTTCCTATATCTGTTCATTTGTTGCTGTTGATCCAAAAGAAGGCAAAAAAACCCCCGGTTCCGCTCTTTCCAATTTTGCACTAACCAGGGAAAAAAATTCCTTATTGACCCCCAAATGGCAGTCAGATTTCTCCTTGGATCAATAAGCTGTTTCCCCATAATTAAAGATTATATCCCCGAATATTATGTTTATCCAGGTATCCATCCAGTTGCAGTTTAAACGTCTGTACAGACTCCGATAAAACTACCTCTGCAGGCAGAGAATTCCACATCCTTATTGTCCTTACTGTAAAAAACCCTTTCCTCTGCTTTAGTCTAAATCTCCTTTCTTCCAGTCTGAACGCATGACCACGTGTCCTATGCGTAGTCCTGTTGAACAGATTTCCACACAATGGTTTGTATTGGCCCCGAATATATTTATATAATGTTATCATATCCCCTCTGAGGCGACGTTTTTCTAAACTAAACAGATTTAAATTAGTTAACCTTTCTTCATAACTATAGTGCTCCATTCCTTTTATTAATTTTGTAGCCCGCCCCTGCACCCTTTCTAGTGCTATGATATCCTTCTTTAGAATAGGTGTCCAAAATTGCACAGCATATTTAAGGTGCGGCCTTACCATTGATTTATACAGAGGCAAAATTATATCTTTATCCTGCGACTTGATGCCCCTTTTTATACACGACAATACCTTACTGGCCTTAGCAACTGCAGACTGACACTGCACATAGTTGCCTAGTTTGTTGTCTATAACAATTCCCAAATCCTTCTCATTTGTCGTTACCCCTAATTCACTACCGTTTAGGGTGTAGGTTGCTTGTGCATTCGCTACCCCGAATTGCATAACTTTACATTTATCTACATTGAATTTCATCTTCCATTTGAGTGCCCATTCCCCCAGTCTATCTAGATCCCTCTGCAGCACAGTAATATCCTGCTCGCCCTGTATAACTTTACCTAGTTTAGTGTCATCTGCAAACACAGAAACATGACTTTCAACGCCTACTGCCAGGTCATTTATAAATATGTTGAATTTCATTTTGTTAAAATTCCTTGGATCCTGCTGTGTCATCATGAGGCACCTCCTAGATCCCTTCCCCAAATATATACAGTGCCCTCCATAAATATTGGTAACCTTGGTAAATGAACAAAGAAGGCTGTGAAAAATTGTCTTTATTGTTTAACCTTTTGTTGTTGTTATTGCTTAACTTTGCTCTCATGGATATCAAGCAATTGCAAAGACAACACAAGTTTAGCCCCCTCCCCCTAAAAAATCTGGAGGGATTCTGTTTGGAGGAATGGTCATAGATCCCTTGACATGAATAGTTATAATAGTAATAATTGTTTTAAATTGTTTGATATCCATGAGAGTAGAGTATCTTTGTGTATTGTTTGAAGAAAAGATTAAAAGGTTAAACAATAAAGACAATTTTCCACAGTCTTTGCTCATATATACTAAGAGTGACAATATTTGTGGTGTATATATATATGAAAATAGATAGAATCAATGTAAGTGAATATAAAACTAAATAAAAAATGACCCAGAAGAAAAGTGATGTTTAAAAATAAGGTCAGAAAAAGGCTATCAACTTAAAATCTGCATTGGTACCCTGAGGGTTAAGGGTCTTAAGATGATAGATTCAGAATGCCTCTGTTTGTTGGAGCCTTCTGGATCTGTCACCCCTTTTTCATGTGTTTGGGATTGACAAATTTCACATTTTCAACAGAACCCTAGGGGCAAAGGTTGCAGTGATTTGGAAGACTATAATTTTTCTTAATCAAGCCTAGATGCTCTAATATTGTAAATGTTAAAGGTCTTGTGGTTTGCCCCACGTGCACTTAAATATATCCCATTTGATGTGTTACAGTTAATACAGTTTACTAATTTATATGTCTTTCATGTAGTATTAGATGTAGATTTTCTGACCTGATTGATACAGTCCCTACAGTTCCGTTTAATCACGCTTGAAGCCAATTCCGAGTTTCACTCTATTGGAGAAACCAAAGTTATCTTTTGAAGATACCTTTGGTTTCTCTGATAGTGGGTCCTAAGAGGTCATCTCTATTGACTACATTCCAATGTTTAGAAATCATTTTCATAGCTGGGGCTGACATACTTACATATGAAGGCAACTACAAAATCTTTTTCTGATTTTTTTTTTGGGGGGGCTCTATTGGATCTATGACCTGTTCATATTTTTTACTCCTTTCTTGGTCTTATCCAATAATTCAATATTAAAATAGCAATAAACTGTTCTTTTAAAACTTTACTTTGTTCTTTAAAAGTCTTGACCTCACTGCAGTTTCTCATAATTCTCCTGTATTGGGCCTTGGGTATGTTTGACAACCATTGGAGATGATGGGGACGTCTCATATTGATGTTTTTATTAATGACCATTAGGTCTTAGTTCTTATTAACCCTTCTTCTTTATATAAGTTGATATGAAAAAATCAATGGAGTCTTTACTAGAATTAAATGTAAAACCTAGACCATACTCATTATTATTTAAATAAAATGATGTTGCTCTGAGCCGTTCCAAACAAAAACTACATTATCTATATATCATTTGCATAGGATTTTTGTCACATACAAATAGGGATTCCCAAATGTTGAAAATGTTGGCATAACTTGGCGCAAACCTGGACCCCATGGCAGTACCACAAATTAGTAAGAAAAAAAAGTACCAGCAAAGTAAAAATAATTGTATTTGAATATAAAATCAATGGCCTTTAGGATAACCCAACCCTATTTGCCTGAGGTTCATATTTCCATCCTAAGGGTCTGTTAAACCACTTGAATGCCATGGCAGTGATGAATTTTAGTACGGTACACCGCCATCAGGTCACCCTTTACTCATAAGCTACCCCTGGGAGCTTGAAACCCTATATTTAATCCCGAGACTAACTGGTGAAGCTGGTGTTTCTATTGACAAAATCTCATCTATGATCTATGGTCAATAAAGTAAAATATTGAGCAAAAAAGATGAATAAATAAGAATGGTGTTTAATATTTATTGCTCTGAATTTTTCACAAATTTCTAGAAAATTAAAAATGCACAAGAAACACAATTGTTTTCAGCACATCATCTCTGTTGCTAGAATTTACCTGCCACTAATATAACCCCCACACTATCTTTCTCCATACCCTATATTTCTCCTCGCCCTATTCCCTCTAGAGTGTAAGTTTGCGAGCAGAGCCCTCTCGAGCAGATGTATCCGTTTGTCTATCATTTCTAGTCTTGTCATACCCCTTGTATATTTGTATTGCAAGAAGCACTGCATTAATTGTTGACTCCATCTATATAAAAATAAATAAAAAAATTATATAAATAGGTTTTTGCTAAACAAAGGAATTTAGATAAATTACATTTTTTGAAAGTAAATATTTGAAAAAAAATGAATTAAAATATAATTTATAGAAAAAATGATTTGTAAGATAATTTATAAAAATAAAACACTAAGACGTAATTAAGTGAAGTGTAGAACTGTGTTTTATACCAAGTGTTGTAATCTCAGCAGTTGGGGGGGTATTCATCACTAAGACAATAGTCCTTTGACCCAATTCTACGCACAGCTGTTTGGAGGAACGAGTTCCTCACATCCGCTGCTAACTGTCACTAGCCAGAAATGTATGCTTTCTCATACTTGAAAGACTTGTTTGTAAATGCAAATGGGAAAATGCAAAACAAAATAGTAACCATGTCATTTCCCAATAATTCTTCAAATGTTCCATACACAGAACATCGTTACTATAAGTGATGTATTTAATTGTAGAAAAAAAATAAGGTTAGTGATATTTACTAATATTTTCATTTCTTGATTAAAAAGGTAGCTTAATTATCGCTTGCAACTTTTTTTGTTTTGTTTTTAGCTATTTTATATAATTGGTGACTGGAAGAAATGTTCCTGGTGATTTGACCATTCAGTTGCTATGGCCGTAAGACCAATTCTCAAGCTTTTTACTGGAATCACTTTCCGTACATTTGGGTTTGGGGGGGCTATAAAATATCTAATAAGTAATGTATGGCTTGTTGAACAAGTCTAAAAGAACGTGCTAAGAGACCTGACATTTGTATTCTTCCACTTATTTTTCCTCGTTGTTCAGTGTCCTTGGGTATATTTCAGTAGTGAGAGGGACTTACCATATATCACAGTTTTCTCTGCTTATATATGTGCTTGTCATAGCTTGTTATATAATCATCATACTATGAATAAGCTACCATAAACAATTAAAATAATTGTTGGTATTCAAGTGCTTACTGCAGATACATCTCAATGTCTCAAAGCACATGTTGACACTGTGTAAGTGAACATTTTATTGCCTAATGTCTACCTGTGTTGATTTATAGTGGAATCCAGAAGAGGAGTCATCAATGAAATTAATTTCAAATTTCTTGGCGTAGATCTAGATGTCCAAGGCGGAAGGCTTTAATGAATAAATGTAGGAACAGAGGGAAGTTGGTGATTGCTCCATCAGAAATGTCCCAAAATAAATACCCTGTAAAATGTGAGAATCATGGGAAACACAGTATAGGTTTTGTTATGGAACCAGAATATACCAAAACAGTTTCAGTCTTTTATTATCGATCATGTATAGATGTGACCTTCACTGGGTCCAAATGAAAATTATGTAAAGGTAATACTAGAATATATATTTTTGTTGAATAAGCATTTTTCCATTGTGCGATTTGCTTGTTTCTTGTGCAGGTTCATCTGTACCTGGAGTCAATTTCAGATTTCAGAAAAAAAGAAATTGTATAATGAATTTGTTTAAAATCATGTGAAATATTGGTCTTCTTTCTCCTCAATATAAAATGAGCTCAAAAAGAGAGAATTAGCATGTATATGCTCTCAAAATAACAAGCAGAGATATGTACAAGGAATCAATTTTGAGTTGTGGATAGCAACCCCCAGAAAACTCTGGACAGATAAGGCCATTCTTTAAAAAAGTGATGTGATTCTACATGATGACCAGCTAGTATCAGAGGTTACAGAAAAAGCCAAGGAAGATGGAGGGAAAGAGGGGGGGGTGATCTTGAAGACAAATCCCCAAAACATGGTTTTGTAAAGAATATTAAAATTCAAGTTTCATACATCTGACCTAGGCAGTCTCATCGAACTCAAAGCTGCCTGAAACCTTTTTGAGCCCAGACCTATTCAAGAATGAATTTGTGAGAAACCACATCTTCTAGCAGGAAACACTGCATTGCATGTTTTTACTCCTTCATGTTGCGAGCTACCTTCTGAAGCTAAGCACTATGATATAGTTGACTGATGGAACAAGGCACACGTCTTTACCAAACTATTTTATTAAAAAGGGGACAGAAAGCAAAAATAAATCTGTGCAAAACGTCACTTGCATTCACCAAACTCCCATCACCTCAAACAGTCAATGTTATTCATTCGACAAAAGATATGCCATCGTTGTATAAATGACACATCATGTATTGAATGCAGAATACTTGCCTTTATAATGTTATGACATACTGTGATTCCAAATTCAGCCCATGTCTTCTGGCACAATGTTTACTTTGTATCTCAGCATTGAATGATTCCCATTCTTCTATCTATATAATAAGTCCACAGCTTCAAACATAAAACCCTATTTATTGTTACTCTAAATATTTGAATTGAGATGTAAGGGTTTGACATTTGAATATAGACATACAACACAAAGAAATGAATTTTTTCGAATAATTTACATAAGCCTTCTTAAGAGCATGCAGTAGTTTAAAAATATAATTAAATACAATGCTCTACCCTGTAGTCCTTTCATCACAGTTGTATATTGACTATTGAAGGAAATACCCATGTTAATATGTGTCCCTGTTTGGCTTCCTAATTTAAATTTATTAAATTTATGCTTTGTGCATAACCCTGCAAAGTCAGGACTGGCCATCTGGCACACTGAGCAAATTCATTGTGGGCTGCTGGCTGACATTCAGAGCCAGACTGGGAATGAAAAGCAGCCATGGAAATATTTGGATACCAGCCCCATACATTTTATTGCGTGGTCAAGCTCTTGTGCCCACACACCACACCCCTTACACATACTATCACGCTATTTGCCATCCAAATAGCTATAAATAAATGTTTTTAAAATTACATTAAATTATGAGTCCTGGTACCAAAATGGTCCCGGGCACCCTAACTTTACAAACAACATGTCCCACAATGCCAAAGTTTGTCCTAGAAAGTTGTTAGTACCACCTTTGCTACCCAAACAGCTTGTCTGTGCCATCTTTGCCCCCAAACAACTTGTCTGTGTCCACAAATAGCTCACCGTTGCTATATTTGCAGCCAAACAACTGTTCAGTCCCCTAAACAGCTTGTATGTGCTAACTTTGTCCTCAAGCATCTTGTCATTAACCCACACAGATCGTCTGTGCCATCTTTGCCACCAAACCGCTTGTCAGTTCCCCTAAAAACAGACTGCCTATTCCGTCTTTGCTTACCAAGGCTTGTCAGTGCCTCCAAGCAGTCTGCCTGTGCATCTTTTGCTCCCAAACAGCCTGCCTGTGCCATCTTTGCCTCCTGAAACACACATCCATGCTAATACAAAAACACTTAATACAATTAAATGCTCACCTACACAAGCACATACACATTCATGTAACCACACATGCTTATGCATACATTCATACATTTACATATATACTGCCAGTCTGTTCTTGCTGTGTGTGTCTGCCAGATCCGCTCGCCGGATATGACGTCACGTCTCATGAGTCGCTGCCTGGCATACACGCATTGGGAGTAATACCATGTCTTACAGCTTCATTGGCCCATGTATAATTAGATGGCCGGCCCCAAAGGAGTCAGCCTGCTGGGTAATTTCCTGGCAGGCTACTCCAGCCCTGGGGGGAGATCAAAGATCTCCCATGTAACCCTGCCCATTGAGCAGCGGGATAACAGGGGACTGATCCCCTAAGAGGGTGATCTGTACATCACAGTATTTTACATCCATAAATGTCACAAATATGTTTATGAACTCAATTGTGTAAATAAAATACATTATTTAAAAAATAGACAATAGCTTAACAAAAGTAGAAAACAACTTAAGGGAGAAAAATGCTAGAAGTACCAAGAACATACTGTGGAGCAGTTAATGCCATTTATTCCAGGCAGGAATTGCATATTATTTTTAATTAGCAAATGTTGGTCCTTCTGGGTGTTTAGTGTCATAGTATGTACACACTTAGTATCATGCAACAGCTGGAGGGGAAGAGGTTGAAAACCACATCCTGTTACGTATAGGATGATTAATCATGGGACATTATAGGCTACTTCATTTTTTGTTTATGTTTTTGCTGTTATCCAAATTATTGTATGTAATTATTGTGGCTAGTGAGATGCATGTGACTGAGCTCCTGGAAAAGAGGAAAATCAAGAGAGTAAAATGGCACAGAGGGACTGCCCCTAAGTCAGACTGATTTTAATATTTTGGACACCTACCAAAGCTCTTTTTCTGTTTTACGTGCCTTGTAAGCATAGCCAGAGGAGTAACGTGCCTTAAAATGCACTTCCACCCTTATTGTATCTACTACGTGCTTCCGTTTATAGGTTTTCTACGTAGCAACCCTTAAATGCAAACTTTATCAGAAACAAACTTGAATTGGTGGTTTGGAGAGGTCCAGCACACAAGTCTGAAGGAGCACTCACAGGTCAAGAGGAAAAGGAGGTATAACTCATCCAGCAGTGTATTGGCAGATCGCCCTATTGCTCAATGGGATGAGAACGCCCTTGTAACTAGGCCAGTTACATTATAAAAATCTGTTTCTAGCTAACACAGCCTCTGTGATATCTTTACCGGCGCTGAGCCGGGGGGGGGGGGTGTAATCACATGCTCAGAGAGGATGGCAGATGGGGATACAATTGGTGAGGGACAGCTGGAGCGTCCCCCCGTGTCAAGCCTAGGACAGGCCTAAATCAAATGCACTACAAAGTCCATCCATGTATGTGTTTTCTATTAGCATCAAACTGTTCGCGTGTTAACCTGTAACACGCGAACAGTTCTTTATATGGAAGGTGTGTTCAGAGTTTTTTCCACATGGTGTTTGACAGTGGGATGTGTCTGGAAATTCCATCTGTGGGATGCATTCTTCGTTGATTAAAATATCTTTGGACTTGTGAGCAGAAACGGAAACAGACATTTCGTTTACTCTACATTTGGATATCTTCCCAGTATTGTGCAAGAAGAAGTAATAAACGCAGAGAAGGAGCAGGTCAGGGGAAATGTTTGGAATGCAAGGAGCTATGTGTATCTTGGAGAATATCTGTAGATGCAAACCAAGCAGGTGTCATGGAGCTGCAGGCTCAGAAAAACTTTTACAGCTCTTAATAATTATTCGGAGTGCCCCATTGCTGCTATTTTTATTTTACTGTGTATATACCAAAAATAACGTGATTGTGGAGACTAAGTATAAGCGTACTTCCAGTGTTAAAAGACAAAATGCTCTGTCCCTTTATTCCCTCTGATATATTTTGTTTCTGCAAGATCAGTCTGGTTTTTAAAACTCTATCACAGGGTTATACAGTTATACAGTCCTAATCAGGGGCGAGCTAGCAACATTCAGCATGGGGGAGGGGGGCAATTCCACAAAGATGGCCTGTAATAAAGCAGCCAAAAGTGCATATGAAAGACATCTCCAATGGGTACAATTCAGTCTCATCCAAAACACATTAACAGAAAGGGAATATAAACACACAAAGGGAACACAGAACGGATTCAGTCTATGAGTAAATTCTTTTAAAAGTTATTTTCACTGTAGACACCCTGGTTGCTATATGTGGAATTCCAAATAGCAATAAAGCAATAAAACTTCAAGCAGTGTCCCAAAATCTTTAAATCAGAGCAGCCCAGGGGGTAATTGCCCCTAGCAAGCCTTCCCTTGGACCTAAAAGTCACACTTATGTGTAAAGAAAGAGCAGATGACAACCAGCACAGCTTTCACATCACTAGTTGCAGACACAAGAAGTCACTCAGCATGTGCAGCCACTTTAGGTTCTCACCATATCTCCCAACACTTCAAATGGCCAAAGGAACATTTTTGTTTCCAAACTGTGTGGTTGATGGGCAAGGCTTTGCTGAAGCGGAGTGAGGCATTTAGAAGATTGTGTTTTAATATTTATAAACACATTTCCTCCTCTTTCTATACACATTATTGCAACTTTTAGAGCTGTAGAGCACTGTGATACACTTAGAACCAGCAAACGATCTGAGCTCCTAAAAAGGAAGGAAGGAAGAAAGGAGAGCATAGGGATTTTGGCCCTAAAGATGGATATCTGGAAGATATGCCACAGTAGCAAAACTCCCTTCTATAGCACAAAATGCATGCATCATTACCTGGTGGGTTTGATAAACCATTAAACACAGATTAATTTTAATGTTACATGCCTATGAAAAAGAAGTATGTTCTGATGTGTTTTATGTTTTTAAATTGTGAGTTTGGGGTCCACTTTTTCAGTTGTGTGTATGTTCATTCCCCGTAGTTTCTGAAGCAGGGATTGTTTTTCATTTTGAATCCTTGTTTTTTTCTTATATAGTAGGTGGATAAGGTGATTCCTAAGTTTCTCGCTGGTGCGTTTGCAGAGGTTTTCAGCATATTGTGAGTTATGCGTTGTAGCGACTGGATTTTTGATCCTCAGTCCATTGGGGATGAGCCTTCTTTTTTTACAGTGAGATAAGAAGTATAAGTCACTGTGAAGCTGTGTTTCCTTTCTGGTGATTTTGAAGAATTGCTTTGTTAAGCGGCTATATGCGGTATCTTCCATAGTACTGTAGTTTGGGGTATTACAAGATTCTGCAACTTTCTGTTTTTTGCATTCGTAAATTGTGAGTATTCAAATACACCCCTTGCTTTACATTTCCAAGTTATACTGTGTTTTAATTAAGAAAGACTGGTCTGTGGGAAATGAAGAGTTAAAATTAATGTCAAGTAGAGCCTTTATACTCTCATAACTGCGGAGGAATATAATTGTGCCAGCAAGTATGCAGCCCATGTGCCTATAAATCCATTGTGCAAGGCACGCATTTGGATTTCCCACAAATGGCCAAAGAGTGGATTTTTGGCCATATACGAGTATAATGAAGGGCCATATGACAGTCTTGTTTTTGAAATTGTCACAGTATTGCTCCAGGAAACATTTAGGACAATTGAGTAAAGAGCAGCAATATAATAATCCCATGTAAATTGCATCTGTTCAAACAGTTCAGCCAGGAGGTCTCCATTTCTCACTTTCCCTGCATTATTAGCAGAGGTCACAGGGTCAGAGGAGTGTCTGACCCTGAGAACATGCAGAGCCAGATCATATCCCATTTTACTGCTCTAAAGGGGTGGCCTTATGTGACCATGAATGGGACACACAGAACAATGGATAGGATTGGTGTAAGGTGGGAAAGGATGGATGAAGGGTAGGATAAAGCCTTTCATAATTAGCATCGTGGAAATTATCTGATTTACCTGCTTAGAGGCAACCTACGGTAATGTATCTATAGGGTCTAATGCAACTATAGTGTATATTTCTTCATCCATCACGATTTTTTAAATGTAATTATTTCTTCCATTATCAAGTACTACAAATGCATATGATAGCTGAGTGGCCCCTAAATCATTTCCTTCACTGCAAATGCATGGAGGGATTCTGCAAAATATCCTGATGCATTTCCTTCTGCCCCACCCCCATCCCTTGGCTTCCAAGAGATGCATTCGGCTGAACACATCTCCTGCTGCTACTACCCCCACGTGGGATACTCCAGCGCTAACAATTCTTTAATATGCATTCTTTGGAGCAATGACAGCCACCAGGCATTTGCCCGGTGTACTGGATGGCCTGTCCAGGCCTGCATGTATGGTGCCCAAGTATTGTAACAAGAACTAAGAAAACTTATGGCTTGAAAGATGAGACTTTTCATTCAGTCTAGACTGTGGTATAAGTTCAAGGATAGAATGGATCAAATGCATTGTACCCCTATCATTCTGTCTCCATGTGGTCTAGGGGATTTAGTAAGTAAAATATGCTTTCTTAACTGAGGTTTATAGGACAAAACATAACATTCCAGCACCTTGTCTACACACCCCTCCGACGGTGACCTCTTACAATAGGCTGTTGCTAAGGTTTATATATTTTACATTTGCTTGAAATACTTCCATGCTAAGGTATAGATTGTGTGTAGGCTCTGCATACACACTGCATAGGTTAAAGATGCTTAGGTCATGAGAGAGGCTGGTGAGCTTGGGGTGAGCCGAGCTGAGTGGGGCTCTATATTAGGCCAGACTCCCCTGACAGATATGGAATGCTTATACTTGTGCTTATAGTTGTGGATCCAGACAACATAGGGGAGGACATGGTTTAGCTCACATGGCTTTGGCTTCTACATCTCCCCTCCTACTTCCTAGCCAAGGTTGCCCTTTATATGTATGGGGCAGTCACCCAGGGCCCTGCACTCCCACCTGTCCAGTGCTTACAAAACAAATACATAATCCATAGAACTGCTGTGAGAAAAGTGCTGAAACCATTAGATTTCAGGGTTTTCTTACAGTGAATATCCCTGTACAATGGCCGTGTGTTTGCTATGAAGATTATCCTACCAAATCACTTAGTCACAGTCACCATATAGTAATGAGAATGCCAGGTAATTTCTGGCCCCGTCACAATGAAGTCCTCTAGGCTCTACATGCCCCTAGGGGCTGTCCTGCCCCCGACTAGTGCTTTTGTCTAGCTTTGGTTTTTAGCAGTACTAATTTGCTTAAAGCTGGTGGCTCATGTTTGATTTTCCTGCTGTAAAAGCTTTTCATGAATGTGATAAAAGATCTCTTTATTTCCATATTAATGTTATCTATGCTAATACCATCCCTGCATTTCCTATACAAAGGAATCCATGAAGAGAAAGATAAAGGTGATAAACAGAGATCACCGGTAATCAGCACTGACATGTTACAGCATGATGCTTACATTACATATAATTTTAATGAGCAGGGCTGGCATTTCCATTTAATGTACGGCACTTCCTTATATCTCTCAGCCAAAAGCATTTAATGATATAGTGACAGCATAAAGAAAAATAATTTATTACATACTACACTTTGCTCTCTGGCTATTCATTGGTGATGAATAAACTATATAACTGTAGTATCTAATAGCTAAATGTTATGCATGCTATGCATAATGTAGAGCTGTAGGTTATATGATAGGGTTATATACAAATCAACACAAAGAAGCGTTTATAGGAAGTGCTATCATTTCTAAATGATAGCCAAAGCTGATTCCAAAATGTGATCCACCTATGGATATATGTACATATTTTTACCCATTTGTCTCAAATCCTAGATGGGGCTGGCAACCAGCTTGAGGGCTTGTTAATATAACCCAACTTGGGAAAACACTAAATCCAGGATATTTGCTTCCACCCAGTTCTGCCTAATCACCTATCTTATCTTCTTCAACTTATTAACCTTGTCTGCATGTCCACTGTGTGACTAGTCCACCTTCTTCTGCTTCAGTGTGGAGGAGAGTTGACTTCAAGGCACGTTGGCACTTATCAAAATAAGTAGGCATAAAACCACAGAAATAATTCACTCTGGAAGGATATACCGCCTAAAGACTGCACTGTCTCTGTTTAAGTATTTAAGGATTGCTAGTAGCCCCTTATTCTAACCACATACCTCCCAAGTGTCCCTCTTTTGACCTCAAATACCCTTCTCCTCCTCCTTTCTGTTATCTCAGAATGTTTGCTAGGTTTGATTGTATCCCAGGGTTCCATGTTACAATAATGTGTTTACAAATAGCAAGAAACATATTTATAAACTAAATTGGGTGATTAAAATACATTCTTCTTCTAAATGTATTGCTTAGTTATATAAAGTAGAAATCATATAAAGAGCCGGACCCGCATATTTACAAACCATGACCCTAAATACTCCTGCCACCAGGATAGATTTCTTATTATTTTGTGATACAGCCAATCCGATACACCCCAGAAAATGGCAATAGGGGTATATTTGCCAAGCAGGGGTCTACTAAGATTGGTGCCTCAGGAGCAGGACAGCCAGGTACCTGGTAATGGAGGCAACCAGCAGGGTCTCGTGACATGCGTTATGTGGCCCTGTGGTAGTACGGTGGCAGCGGCACGGCAGCTCACATAGAGAGTGTAAGCTGCAGTGAAGACAGGTCTCCGGGTTAGTAGTGCGAGGAAGACAGTATGTGCGAATACGTATAAGTGTACGTGTATGCTGTTTTAGTGAGTGGGAAATGGAGTTTGCCTGTTAATATGTGCGTATGTTTTAGTTATGGGGTGGGAGTGCTGAAGAAACACTGCACCCTGGTGCCAGTACCCCCACACTTACCCCTAGGCCGATGTTCAAGTAATAACTAAGGGTTCCTACTGCTCAAGCATCACATTTGGCAATTGGTAAAGAAAGCTCTGATGGACTCACTTGCTTCAAACCAAACACCATGACAGTGCCTGCGTTATTAAAAATACTTGTCTCTCTTACCGGTGTCGTTTTTGCACAGGTTGAAGGGTGCCCACATAGGCCAAATAGTGATCTCTGATCATGCCCCCATCTGGATGGATATCTGTCTAGCTTCCCCGTATCAGGTGTCCCGTAATTGGAGGTTTCCTAATTATTTATACACTTCTGAAGCGTTTAAACAATTCCTGATTGCGAAATGGAATGATTATGTTGATGATAATCATGAACATCTTGATGACCCTGATTTGTTTTGGGGGGCTTCTAAGCCGGTTCTGAGAGGGCATATCATTGCCTATGTTGTGCGACGCAGGAGAGAGGCCGAAGCCAAACTTGTCCAACTCACAGACGATCTTTCCAGGGCGTATGTTGCCCATAAAACCCATCTTAGTTCAGATACCCTGAAAAAATATAAAGAGATTAAATCCCTCTACGATGCCTGGTTTACTGAAAAGGCACAGCTTTCTTATAATTAAACTCGTAATACTTTTTTCCGCTGGGGCAATAGGTCCGGCAAGCTTCTGGGCAATCTTATCCGTCACTCTAAATCTAAATATTATACTGTAACCCGGCTTCAGGATTCTTCTCATTCGGTCGTGACCGACCCTGATAAAATCACTCAACTCTTTGCTAAATACTTTGAGGATTTTTATTCTTCAGAACCTAATGATCCTGATGAGGCGCTTCAAATGTTTTGGCGGGCTGATATTCCAAAACTGTCACCTGCAGACCCTGAGCGTTTGATCAAACCGTTCACCCCGTCTGAGATAGCCGCTGCTATCAAGTCCCTTCCTAATGGCAAATCCCCTGGCCCGGATGGCTTGGGAGCCGAATATTATAAACTGCTCTCTACGTATCTACTGGCTCACCTTGCTGATGTTTATAATGGATTTCTGCAGGGGAAGACCCCCTCGAGGGATTTCACGGCCTCCCGTATCATAGTCCTTCTCAAACCACACAGGGACCCTACCTTGCTCTCCTCCTATCGCCCCATTTCCCTTTTGAACCAAGATCTAAAAATATACGCCAAGATTATGGCCTCTAGACTGCAACCTATTCTAATGAAACTCACCTCTCCTTCTCAGACTGGATTTGTTAAAGGGCGCCACTCTACTCAAAATATTAGGGGCCTTATTTCAGCTATTCTTACTGCCAAACTTACTAATCGTAAGGCCTCTATTGTAATTAGTTGTGACGCTGATAAGGCGTTCAATAGAATTTCCTGGCCGTACCTTGTTAGTTTTTTCAAGTACCATCATTTCGGGTTGCCTTTTGTACAAATGTTGCGAGCGTTGTATCATTCCCCAGTGGCTCAGGTTACGGTGAATAATATGAACTCCCGCTGGTTCTCCCTGGGTAGGGGTACTCGCCAAGGATGTCCCCTGTCTCCTCTACTTTTTAATCTGGCGATCGAACCTCTAATTCGTGCTATTGAGCGTTCCGCGGTGCTTGAGGGAATCAGGGTGGGTGAGGTCGAGTTGAAGGTTGCCGCCTTTGCTGATGATCTCTTGTTATACCTCTCCAATCCCAAAGCGGCGATGCCTCATCTACTTAATCTATTCGACCAATTTCATAAGGCCTCGGGATTCTTAATCAATAAGCTTAAGACCGAAGCGCTTCCCATTTTCCCGCAGGCTAAACGTGGCTGGGGGGGGCGTTCCCTTTCAATTGGACTCGACTTCCCTCTTTGAAGTATCTAGGCCTTACAATCCGCATAAATTTGGCACATCTTTACAAACTAAATTTTTCCCCGTTGTTGCGTCAGATGGAAGACTCTTTTAAAACTTGGTCCAAATTTAATCTTTCCTTCTTAGGTAGATGCCACTTATACAAAATGGCCTTTTTCCCCAAACTACTGTACCCGATTCGCATGTTGCCCATTACCTTGAAGAGGAAGGATATCGAATATCATAATGTACTGCTGCGTAAGTTTCTGTGGTGCAACAAAAAAGCTAGAATTTCGTTGGTGAAGCTTCAACAGCCTGCTCATAACGGGGAGGTGAATTTACCAAACCTTTTAGACTATAATTTGGCCTCTAACTACCGCTTTGTGGCGGATTGGCTGCGTGGCAGGTCTAGGTTCACCAATGTGACCCTGGAGCAGCAACTCTTTCCAACCATTTCTTTGGCCTCTCTCCTGCATCAGTCTAGAAATACTTTGCCTCACGATGTGGTTGCCAATCCGTTGTTGTATCATACAATGAAGGCTTGGGAGCGTGTTAGACATCGCCTGGGCTTGGAGGTTCATTATTCCCGGTTCTTGCCCCTGGTTCACAACCCGCAATTCCAACACGGGAGGGAGGATGTTGTCTTTAGAAGACTTGCCCGGGTGGGGGGTCGCGCCGTTGGTGACTTCCTTGACCCACGTGAGGGTAAACTGTTATCGTTCTCGCGGTTCCAAGCTAAATTCCCTACTGTCCAAATTCATCCTATTCATTACCTCCAGCTCCGTAACTATGTTAATACGCTACTTCCCCACCTCTCTGGGGCTAACTCCCACAACCCCTTAGACCAGATCACAATATTGTCGTCTGCCCCAATGCTCACAATGTCTACGATATATGGGAGTCCCATACGGCAGGTATTGCCTCCTGGAAAACTGATTTTACAACTTTGTGTCCAAAACAAGTTCTCCAGGCATACTCCTGCAATTCTAAACTTTTGGTATCTAGGGATTATGGTGAAATGTTCCTTAAAATTCTGCATAAAGCGTATGTCACCCCCAAACTGCGGTTCTTAATGGGTTTATCTGATCATTCCCGATGTTTGAAATCTTCTTCACGGCTTATGGTCCTGCAGTTCTATTGTCCCGTTCTGGAATGCCCTACAGTTGTACATCACAGATACTCTGGGCATTCGTTTTGTAATTTCTGTTGAATGGGCAATTTTTGGTATATTCCCTGACCATGTTCCCCCCTCTGTAGCGAGAGCTAAATCTCTCTTGCTCACTATCTCGGCAGTGGCCAAACGGGCAATATTGTCCCAATGGATTGCTCCTCAGCCACCTTTATTGCCTATGGTCCTGTCGCGCTTACGCTTTTTGTTTCAGATGGATTGGCTTGAAGCCGTTCTCCATAAGGAAAGCAAGGTTAAATTTCTGTTAAAGATCGTCGTTATACCAATCATTTAATGCTACAGAATGGTACTGCCTTCAGGTCCTGAGAGGTACTCACCCCGTCCCGAGCTTTTGATCTTAATGTTGGGCGGGCTGGATGAATGTTGTGGCCCGAGGCTTTGCGTCGGTGGGGGTAATGACATCTTTGTGAAGGGAAAGATTTTGTACCTTACGAATGATTCCATGTTTGTCCTCCTCATAACCTTACTTTTGGTCTCTCAGATCATTGTTTGTACTGTACGTTATACTGGAACTGTACATCACTTGTCTTTGTACATGTCAAGTTTTGTCAACATGTCCACATGTCTGGATGTAAACTTATTTTTATGTGTTATGCTTTGTCTTCTCCGTGGAATAAAGAAGTTTAAAAAAAAAAAATGCTAGTCTCTTGAACTTCAGCTACGCTCAGTATATTTCATACTTTCCAACTTTCCAAATGAGCCGACCACCAAACATCTCAGATATCAATCTACCAGAAACTTTCTATGTTCTTACATTCCATGAGATATATGCGTGTATAGGTGAAGACCTAAAGATATGTGGTCTGTGAGCAGGGAGTGAACATGTCGGCATTCAGTGATTTTTTTGGACATAGTATGTGCAGGTGGCTGCACAGGAAGAAATGATTGTATTTTACCAAATATACAATTTCTCTTTTTGGCAAAAGAAGTCAAAAAATTCCACACTGCCCAATTAAGTTCATAATACCCAACATTTCTGGTGCCCAAAATGGGACACTTTGGTACTGTTAAGTTAGAACGCTGAAGTCATATCTCTTTGCTTCATCTAAATAGGTCATGAGGAAGTCATGTGGGAGCTGTGACTGAGGTCCATGTGGCAATTCTACTACTCAGTGGGCAGCTCAATGGATCCTCTAATCTCCCCAAGCAGCACATGATCACCGCTACCCACAAAAGCGGGAGAATAGGGCGGCTGGGCTGGAAAAAATCAGGACTGTTTCCAGCCAACTTTACTATTATTTTTTTTCCTTTTAGACGTTTACTGTGCCCAATTAGGTGCATCCTCAATATGAAAATATAGGTTTATTATAGAGCATTCGCTTTGGTTATCTACAAAGTATTAACTTGCACTGAACGATGTTATGTTTTATTAAGAGTCACGAAATCTTGTCATTAATAATGTATGAAGCTGGAAAAGGATTAGAGAAACTGGCCTATCCAGACAAAAATAGAACTGTCTCTTTAAAAGCTTCCATCCCATTTTACTCTATGTTTACATAACAGTATGGACTCTCCCACTGCTATAGTAGCAGGGGGAGTTTATCCTCTTATGAATGCAAACTTTACATTAGACTTTATACGGTGTTAATAAAACGGCATAAACAATGTTATTTCCTTCTTACGCTTTGCTCTCACATGGTTTGGAATAAACAGTATTATGTTTGTTTACTAATAATTTAAACTCCACCCCACTCCCCCCCTGTCACTAATGCGGTGTCCTGTTGCCACGGCACTTGGAGAGCAGCGGGGTACCATTTGTTGTCTGTAGGGGGAGGAGGAATGATCCAGCTCTGGCGAGTCATTCGCAGCTCAGGCAGCAGCAACAAGGGAAGGCGAGGACTGGTGGCTTCGCGGGCACTGCCTGTATCTGAGGAGAAGTGAGCGCGGGCTCCGACCTGCACGCGACGGAGAAAGGGAGCGATAGCAGGGGCGGAGGGCGGCTGGATTGCTGGAGAAGGCGTGGGGTGTTTGGCCCCTAGTCACCGGGGATAGGCGACGTGTAGCTGGCTCGGTGTCTTCCCCAGGAGGGCTCGGCGTATGGTTTATGTGAGAGTGGGGGTTCGTTTTCATCGGTCGTTTGGTTTGGGCGAGAAGCTGCGCCACGCAGAGGCGACAGTGGCAAGAGCTGACAGGCTGCGAGGAGCGACCGTTAACACGGTGTCATTCTGCCCACGGCCCTCACTCGCCTAGCGCTGGGTCTGTATGAGCGCCAATGGAGTAAGAAAACCGACGGAGGAGCTCCCTGGCGGATTGCATTGTGGCTTGTGACGGGGATCATCCTTACCCATGTTTTCCCCCAGCCAGGAGGAGCACTGCGCCCCCAACAAGGAGCCCATCAAATACGGGGAGCTGGTGGTACTGGGGTGAGTCCTTCTCATGGGTTGTATGTGTTTATGGCCTAGCGCCACACCTCTGTACACCGGGGCTATACACCCTACCCGGATACTCGGCTGCTGCAGAACCTCTTGGGAAGCAGTGTGTCTGTCTGAAATGGGCCATGGCTTGCACTCTGCTTTTACCCTTTCTCAAGCCAACCCCTGCTATTGAGATTGCACCCGCAAACATAAATGTTCTAAAAAGGGTTAGAGGAATATGTGTCCCCTCTGGCATATAAATGGTTATTTTAGTTACACAGGAATACGAAGGATCTCGCGATGCAGATAATCTATATGCCCTTCTATACATCCCACATGCTGTACAGTGACAGGGGGTGACTTAGAAAGCTGGATTGGTGCAACCTGTGCAGAGGCCTGATGGCTCTGTGAGCCTCCTTTGGTCTCTGTTATCTTAAGGGGTTAACTGATCTCCAGCCTTTCCTGTCTGAAATCCCGAGACATCTGGATTTCCCAGTTTATGCCTCCTCATTCCTGCTCCATGTGTGTTTTTTTATTGGATATTTTTAGGGTAATAGGAAGTTTTTCCATGTAAAGTTCTCATTATTTTGGCTTCTTTCTGCCGTCTGTAATCGAATCTGCGTTTGATTATTGGGCTGAGTTTGAGCCATGGATTTGGAAACGCAGTTTAGTCTAGGTCTCGGCTGATATATTCTGTGGCAGCGAGGCGCAGGCATGTGCTGTTGCGTAGTTGAGTATTTTTTACGTAAAGAAAAATGATGACACTATTCTCCATACTGTATGCAGGACATATGACATCGTGGCCCGGCTCTGGTCACAGTACGTGGGTAATGTTATGATGTCACAGGACACACCATCTCTGCAGGGCCCATTAGGACATTGTGCATGCAAAGTTGGCCAGTGGCTGGGTCCTTAATCCAGTTGTCCAAGAAGTTTCTGAAACTCTGCTACCGTTACCTCTCTGTTATCGTCAGTACCCCGTCTTGGCCGGTATCCACGGATAAAAGAGAAAACTACGTAACCTTATGTAATAAGACATGCAACCAGAATCCCGTCTCCTGCAAACTAAATAAAATGCAGATGTCCTGAAACGTTGTTTTAAGCAGCCATCTGTTTTCATTGACTTGAGCGGCGATAATCAAAATTTCTTTTGATGTTTACCAGGTTTATGTACTGCAAGAGTCCTTATAAGAAACACTGAGATAATTGGCTATTCTTATTGAACATGTTGTATCGTTATTGTGTAATCATAACATTAATACAGAATTAAGTGTGTTTTATATCTCTGCTAGTATCACAGATGTCGTATCTTTTTTTAAATAGCTATCCAGTGTGACGGGGAATCCCAAAGTCTCAGAGGTGGGGGGGAGCTACGACACCCCCCCCGAGGCCAAGATCCACGAGTGGCTCTCCCATCCCCCCCCAAGGCCAAGATCCACGAGTGGCTCCCCCCCCCGAGGCCAAGATCCACGAGTGGCTCTCCCCCCCCCCGAGGCCAAGATCCACGAGTGGCTCCCCCCCCGAGGCCAAGATCCACGAGTGGCTCTACCCCCCCCCCGAGGCCAAGATCCACGAGTGGCTCTACCCCCCCCCGAGGCCAAGATCCACGAGTGGCTCTACCCCCCCCCCGAGGCCAAGATCCACGAGTGGCTCTACCCCCCCCCCCGAGGCCAAGATCCACGAGTGGCTCTACCCCCCCCCCGAGGCCAAGATCCACGAGTGGCTCTACCCCCCCCCCCGAGGCCAAGATCCACGAGTGGCTCTACCCCCCCCCCCGAGGCCAAGATCCACGAGTGGCTCTACCCCCCCCCCCCCGAGGCCAAGATCCACGAGTGGCTCTACCCCCCCCCGAGGCCAAGATCCACGAGTGGCTCTACCCCCCCCCCCCCGAGGCCAAGATCCACGAGTGGCTCTACCCCCCCCCGAGGCCAAGATCCACGAGTGGCTCCCCCCCCGAGGCCAAGATCCACGAGTGGCTCCATCCCCCCCGACCCCCACCCGGGGCCGAAATCCACGAGTGGCTTCCCCCCTGAGGCCAAGATCCACGAGTGGCTCTACCTCCCCCCGAGGCCAAGATCCACGAGTGGCTCCTCCCCCCGAGGCCAGGATCCACGAGTGGCTCAAGGCCAGGATCCATGAGTGGCTCCTCCCCTCCCCCCCCGAGGCCAGGATCCACTAGTGGCTTCCCCCCCGAGGCCAGGATCCACTAGTGGCTTCCCCCCCGAGGCCAGGATCCACTAGTGGCTTCCCCCCCGAGGCCAGGATCCACTAGTGGCTTCCCCCCCGAGGCCAGGATCCACTAGTGGCTTCCCCCCCCGAGGCCAGGATCCACTAGTGGCTCTCCCCCCCCCCCGAGGCCAGGATCCACTAGTGGCTCTCCCCCCCCCCGAGGCCAGGATCCACGAGTGGCTCTTTACCCCCCCCCACTCCGAGGCCAAGATCCACAAGTGGCTCTCCCACCCGCCCTGGAGACTTGGGGATTCCCGTCACACTGGATAGCTATTTAAAAAGATACGGCAGTCAACAGTCGGCGTCTGTGACACGGGGCGGGAGAGTCACTCATGGATCATCTGTGACATTCATGGATCTTGCTGTGGCAATGGAAAAGCACGCCGACTCAAATGGCTGGGAGTTCCCATCTAAAAACAGGCAAAAAACACTGAACTTGCATATTTGCGGTTGAAAAGTCCACCTTAAGAAAACATAGGCCTATAAATAATAGAATAAACATGATTTTTTTTTAGAGTTTCTTGATCCAACGAGAAATCTGATTGCCTTTTGGGGTGAAGAAGGAATTATCCCATAAGTGGCAACATTTAAAAAAAAACAAAACCGAATTAATGTTTTTGTTTTTTTCACTCATGTTTCTTTTTGACATATGTTTGTTCTTGTCGACCTTTACCTCTGAAGAAACCTTTATCTTCTTCACATCGTGTTATTGACAAATACCCATCGTGTTTTGCCAGTCATTTTTATATTATTGAATTATGTTTTATATGTACTATTAACATACCTTCTATTAGCGCTATCACCGTCGTCATCAAATCCTTGTCTTATGTTGGCCATAGCTTGATGCCTGTCCCGTGTATCTCTTAATCCCTTCGCTGTGCCAACCTCTGCCTTTCCACCTGAAAGGCTATTCCACGCACACCCTGCCGCTGGGTAAACAGATAGTCGCAGTTTGCTCATATTAAAGTAATTGTGATGTTTGCCGATATTATTTGTCTTGGCTGTTCCTGTGTAGCTGGTTTCTGCAGCCAGTTTTAACATGCTGTTAAATGACACATTGTTTTTCCTTGGCTCGGCTCACAAAGTGCAACATCTCGCTAGCGATGATAGCGTTCTTGTATTCGGTTACTGGAGAATTTACATAATTGTCCTCAAACTATCGGTATGGGTTTATAAAACACAAAAAGAAAGCTGGGCGCCATAGATTTCTGAATGCATGGTTTCTAACGTCTAGCAAAGTCCTTGATTTACAATATATAAATATTATTTTATATATCACCATCATGTTCTGTAGCGCTGTACAATGGGGTAGAGCGCATGGAACACTTGCATAATGCGTTACCATTTCACACACTCGCTTTTCTATTTTTGGCTTTTGGAGTCGGGTTGTTGTGTAAATTTGTCCAACACATTGCGATTATTTTTATTTGGTTTTGTCCCATGTTGTCAGGGATTGGAGATGATTGACGCTCGTGCTTCTTCCAAAAAGTGCCCGGGACTTCGGTTACTTTGAAATGAAGTTAGAATTGTGTTTATCAAGTTATACATGAAGTTATTGCACAGTTTTTGTAGCAATCTGTGTAAAACTTGAATGTTGTTTTCAGGATTCAGGACTATAGAGGTGACAATCAAGATATTTTATTTGTAGCTTGCGAGCAGGATCCTCTTTACCTAATGAATCGCTTTGTCTCAGTCTGTCATATCCTCTGAATGTATAGACCTTAAGGAGAGGTGCAGAAACTGTCGTTGCTTTATAAATAAAAGCTGAAATAATAATAACGATGAAATACACTTACCGTACAAAATGCAGTAAAATAAAGAAAAACTCTATTCTATGCAAGCAGTTAGGAATAGCTGCCTAAATAGTGTTGATGCCGGAGCATTTCAGTATGGCTGCCTGGGTGCTGCCTTGGCATTTGCCCTTAAAGAGACTGCGTCTGTTCAATCCTAGAACGCCGTCTGCACATTCTGCGATGCGGAGGGTTGTGGGTAAGTGCATATACTCGCACAGTGGGAGTTGGCAGGAAAGCTACCGTTTCAAATCCCTGACCTCACTATGGATTATAAAGGGGGCAACTTTCTTCAGCAATA
Source organism: Spea bombifrons (assembly GCF_027358695.1). Taxonomy (NCBI): domain Eukaryota; kingdom Metazoa; phylum Chordata; class Amphibia; order Anura; family Pelobatidae; genus Spea; species Spea bombifrons. The sequence goes on along the minus strand of NC_071095.1, from coordinate 38,082,170 downwards.
AGACTTGGCCTGGCCCTGCATAATGCATAGTTCCAGCAGCGAGATTAGCACACAGATTTAGCAGTGCATAATACACGGCCGGCCTAAATATCTCAACTCTTCTACTCTGCCAAATCCTGCTTTAGTGAATAAACCCCTTTCACTTGTGAATATTCTCCATTCACTTGAAAGCGAATCATTAGAAATGCCACTCAAGTAGTATCCCTGTATATGTGAGTGTGTGCTTAGCCAAGTATGTTCTGCAACGTACTTTACATAAATGTGTGTTTGGGGGGGATAAATATTAACTTCTCACATTGAACAGTCTCAGCTGAAGCAAGAAAACAAGAGTTTATATAGAAAATAGAAGTGCAGTAACTTTCCGTATCTTCTTGAAGAGAAGCAAAGTTTAATGATCGTCTATAATGAAATAATAATATAATAACATAACGGCTCTTCTGTAGTAGTCTCTTGTAAGGTCTTTGGCTTCTTGTTCTAGATTTCTGATCACCTCCACAGGTACCAAGTTTCTGGTTTGCATTACCCATTCCGTGTGTTAGCCTGGTACTCTGATCCCTTTGGTTTCTTTATTTTTATAATTATTTATCATCATAACCTTTTGGCAGGTCATCCACGGTATGTCATATATACATAAGGTATATAGTATGTATAATATACATAAGTAGGACAAGCATGCTGCAGCTGACAAAAACAAAACCTCCCAGCATGTTAAAGCGATCTGTCCGAGAAGAAAGGATAGAATTCTGGGGCATAATTACTGGGGTTTTGCCCCTTTTTAGGACCACTAACAATGCTGAATTTTCAAACCAGCAGAATATTGATTGCTAAGTTATTGAATTTAGGCCATAAGGTGTTTTGCTTTTCCTCTCTAGCCAGTCCTGTCACTTAGTTGCATTTCTGAGTGTAGATGTGTGTAACCGTTACAAACTCAGATTATTATTATTAATAATAATATTATAGTAAAAGTGAACTGGATCTGAACATTTCCAAACTCTTCTGTTGAGTTTAAACCTCATTTTAAGTGAGATGCAAACTACTTAACATTTTACTTGCCGAACCACGTTGCCAGGATTCAGCGAGTGGACCAAACAGGGTTTTTATAGCGTGAAGCAGACTGTTGTCTTTTTAAATACCGTATTTGCTACGATTATAAGCTGACCCCCAAAACTTGAATATTAATTTAGGAAAAAAAGAAAAAGCCTGAATATAAGGCTACCCTATAAGAAAAAAGTTTTACTAGTAAATATTAATTCACATGTAAACTATTTTTTCATATTAAACTAAACTATGATTGAGAAAAATGCATTTTTTTTTGTTTTTATTTGCCAACCTGCCCCCAGTTATGCACATCTGCCCCACGGCTTGCTACTCCGCCCCCCAGAAATGCCTTATACCCCCTATATGCCACTCTGCCTCCCTGGTATTCCTTTTAACCCCCTATATGCCACTCTGCTCCCAGAAAGTCCTTATACCCCCATATGCAACTCTTACCTCCCCTGACTTACCAGTGCTTCCCTAGACTTCTCCCCGTGCCGTAATGGGGCAGCCGGTGATTGACGCTGCTGCCGGCACTTCAACCGGGGCTTCTATGAATGAGCGCCGGAAGGTCATGTGACATCATCTATTTGAGGTCTGATTATGATGTACAAAAATAAAGTGAATAACGGCGCTTCTAATAGATATTTTGATATATAAAGTGAGTATAAATAGCTGCCAACACTACGTGACAATAAAACAAGCAAAAGATAAAGTGCAGCGCTCAGTTTGTAATAATTCTATATTAACACTATTAATATAGAATTATTACAAACTGAGCGCTGCACTTTATCTTTTGCTTGAGGTCTGATTATAAGACAATGGTTATTTTTCGATCGCATATGGTAATTCTGCTCCATTTATATATTTTTATTTTCATCCCAATGTTTGTCATATTTTGTAACTTATTACTCAAACGCTGAACATACTTGCATATAAGAGACCGAAAATGTAAAACCGCAAACATGATCGTACCTCTAGTATATGTGCCATGTTGGCTGTAAGTAGCTTCAGCTCTGGAAACGACCTGTGCTAATATCGGCAGTGGAGGGCTGGCACCTTTTTGGAACAGCCTAGTGGCCTCCAGGCCCCCATGTAATCCACAAATACTCATCAGAGGTAGGCAACAATATTGTTCATGGTGGACATTTACTGGGGTCTGTGGTGGACAATTTAATGGATTTTCACAAACCTTGCCGTGGACACTTTGCCTATCCCTGAATGTGGATCAGGGTGGGGGGGGTTACTGTCCCCTTACCCGTCTTACACTTGTCAATGTAATGTTAGCAGATGCACTGTGGTTTAGATGTGGAGGCATTCAAGCAGTAAGTGATCATTGTTTTGGGGAATTGTGCCCTGGGGGTTAAATTTCTCACTTGTGAATATGATTTTTGCTTATCTTCATTTTCAGCAAGATTCTAGGTTTTTAGGTGTTGTATTAAGTGAAGTCTTTGGTTTCCAGGAGGGTACCAAGGACTCCGTTTAATGAACCACCTAAAAAGAACATCAACTTCTGCTGAGATGGATGGGAAAACACCCTTTACAAACGGAAGTGGTTAGAAACGTAGCGAGTACAATTACATGCTGGAGTAAGATCATTTTTTTCAGTTCTGGTTTTAATCTCTAATATTCTTATCTCCAAGGATGCTTAGAAATATATACTTACACATATGTTTGTAAATACATGAGATTTTGTGACAGTGTATTAGTATTAGAGTAAAAAGAATGGTGTAAAATAAACATTTCATTGATGTATGTTAATTGAACCTCACAGAATACCTGTGTACTATTGGAGCATTAGAAGGGTGTATATATATATTGCAATTCACCTATTAATTTGTTAGAAAAGCCTAATAATTTGCGTTTCTGAGAAACTAAAAACATCTGTTGCTGTCGCTTCTTTTAGGGTTTTTTTATTTTATTTATAAATTCACTTGCTTGTACTTCTTTGTTTAGTTTAAATGGTTAAACTGGTGGACGCTGTATCCAATCAGTTTCCTGTTCTTTCCTTTCTCATCACTTGCAAAGACCAATCAGCAACAACCAGTGACTTAACATGTGAGAGAAAGCAATGGCATCTTGAGAGGGAAGTTTAGATATCTTTCCCCGTGACATACACATGACCTGTTTTTTTTGTTTTTTTGTTTTTTTTTGTTTTAAATCTTAAAACACCATTACATACTTTTCTCTCAATGTATTGAACTGCATGTATGTATAAAAACATGTAGCATATCCTCTAAGTGAAATGAATGTTTCACCCAAAGCTTCTTCTGTCTGATGTGTTGGGAATATTATTTGCTGAAGGCACGGGCTCATACTGTACGTCTGCTTTGTGATATGCAATAATAAGTATTGAAAGGCTTTTGGTGCAACAATTATTTTATCAGCTGCGACTTATAACCTTCTAACCCTGACTAAGGAAATTAATCCTTATTGTCGTGTATAGGTCAGGGTTTTAGTTTTCTGCTGCTTCGAATCTTTGGGCGCAGTATTGGTCTGCAGTTGGAATATCAGCTGCGGCACTTTAAGACCAGCATCCGCTAAATCACATACGTGTGGCCACATGCTGAGCGCTGGCGGTACACGGGAGGCGCTGGCGGTACACGGGAGGCGCTGGCAGTCACGGCCTGCACCGTGTTACCAATGAGCAGGCCGGACCTGATAGCCCTCATAGATGCTCATACATGTCTGCTGGGACGGAACTGAATGAGCATGTGTGTATAAACTTTACTGTCTTCCACACACGTGTACCGCTGTAAAAAAACATACCTGAACAGAGATTTTCACAGTTTGCACCAGTCAGCGAGCGTTGTATAGCAAAACATCAGTGCGTGTGGCAGTTGTGGGTTGCTGGTTTTATCTTCATTAGGATTCATTTAGTACGGCGAGCTGCATCCATGCAGGTCCTTCCCTCGCCCAGCACTTACTTCCAGGTCCCATCTGTGTATCTATTACAGGGACCAGAACCCACCAGATCACTCCACGGAGCACAGATTGTCAGACATCTGGACAGCTAGCCTAGAGGTCAGCGTGCACAATATACCCATATGTAAGAAAAAGACAAACTCATTGTGTGCTCTTCGACATTTCTGCTCCCGCGCTATAGTTCACTAATCGGTCAGCTCTACTGTCCTAATTTGGTTTCTAAATTTGTGTCACAATATAACAAAACTATGCAGGCAGCTGTTCTTAGAAATTCTTTTATAAAAAAAAAAAAAAAGTGTTTTAATTTTAAGAAAGGATGATGAGAGAATACAGGTATAGTGTGTGATGTTTTTTATTTTTATTTTTGTGAGCAATTTAAATGGACGCTCCAGCCATCATACGCACTTTAATTCATATGATAGCTGCGGGGTCCTGTTTGCCAATGCATGGGGGGGGGATCTGCAGAACCCCTTCATATGGATTTGCCCCCCTACCTCCCAGCTATGATATATTCCGGTGATCACATCTCCTTGCATGTGGAATTCTTACACCCGTCTGCTTCAGAGCTGCCATGGTGAAGGCTGTGGTTGGGGTCTGCTCAGACTCTTGTGTCCATGTGCTCAAAATGCTCCTATTGATTTTAATGGTTTCGCTTTCATGCAGTTGATTGGCTGCTTTAAGTCAGTGGCAAGAGTCATCAGACCACGCAAGGGCAGCTGCAGCTTCTACCTCAGTAAAGTTTATTTATTTATTTTCCCCTCTGTTTTTGAAGAATGCATATAAAAAATCTTTGCAGAATAACATGCATTTGTGCTTTAATTATCTGATCTGTACTGCAATTAAATGCGTGAACATCCATTCCGAAAGCTTGTGCAGAGCATCGCAGTGACCTCGTGCTGTTAGGAGGCAGCCACAAGGTAAGTTACCAGCCGAATTTATCATTAAAATGCAGCGTGGTCCAGGGAGAAGCATTTCACTTTGCTGATCGCTTTCAAAAAGAATGGCTGTGACCGTCCCTTTAATAAATTTGTGTCACTCCATGCCTTCCCTAGGAAGCAGAATCATTAAATCTCTTGATACTCGCCATAATGTCTGACCTTTGGCTTCTTTTACCCATCCTTGGAGTAAGACAACAATCCTACAGTGTGTTTTCTCCTGCAATAACTCCGGGGAACCTGCCCTTCCATCAAACAATGTTAAAGTTCATGAGGGGCTATCTGTTTTAAAATAGTTTAATGTAAAATAATGTACTTATTTGGGATATGACAAATCTCAGTTAAAAGTCAGGGTTAAATAAGGGCAGATAGGAGAGGCAAGTTGTTTTTTTGTTTCTGTCAGAATCTAGGTTTCTATGGAAACAAAGGTTTTTGATAAGAAACCAAGTCACATCAGGATAACTTAAACTCCTACATGCATTTAATATTGGGTTACGCACAAAAGTGTGTCTTGGTGACAAAAGTTTCCGTATTCTGAAAAAATAAAACAGGCTTCCAGAAATCCTCGTGGATAAAGCGATTATTTAATTACATACAGTTACTAATCTGTTGATATTATAGTCAGCCTTCTTGTATTAGGTGGTTCATGGGCAGATGTCGTCATACGAGGAATCCCAATAAGAGCCTCTTGACATTGACACTTAACTGGTGATACTGGTTTTCATGGTGCCGTTCAACTTGTGGTGATCTCTCTTGCACGTTGGGTCTGTCATTGTATTCTTTTCTCCAGCCTAGTCACATAAAAGAACAAAAGAGCGACAGATAGAAGATGCTTTATAACTAGAGATACTATTGATCAATGCCAGCGTTTGTGGTGCATTTAATTTAAGGATTCCCTGAAAAAAATGTACAAAATTTTATTGAAAATATCTGGGAAGGGTTTTCTTTCCCGCCTTTAACAAAACCGGGAATGTTTTATTTGATGATGTTGCGTTTAATTAAAAAAAAAATAATTAAAGGTCTTAAATTCAGCAGAATAGTTAACATCCAACACAAGTGCCAGTGTATAAATCATTGTAGAATGCCCCCATGGTTCTCCAGGGGTTAAAAATGATTTGCCCTAGAAAGCCAGGCGTGTTAAATGATGAGCTCATTCTTTGTGTCACATTCTGTCCTCCTGCCCGTATAACAAGCGGCCGGATTTGTACACCTGCGTTTAAAGATTAGAAGCGGCTTGTTGAAAGCTTCTAAATAGTGGTGGGATCTTTTGCATTATTCGCGGTCAAGCGTCGCTCACCGCCCGCCGTCTTTACCCTGCGGTAACATATCGAACATTGTGTAATGTTATCGTAATAGTTCTCTTGGTTGCCGCCGTAAATAATACCAGTGGAAGAGTAGCACCTAAGGAAGGAGGAGGGCCCGGGGAGACGGGAGTAATCTTGTTATCTGCCGAGATGGCCGTGTCAGTTTAAGCTTTCAAACAATGATCCCACAGATGACAAGAAAGTGGAAATACCAGTCAAATGGGGACAGAAACGGCTGATTCTTATATTCTCTTCCTAAACCCCTTTCAATAACAAAATATATGGTGGGTAAAGGTGATGGGAAACCCTTCCACTTAAAATTATAAAGTGTATATAGAGGCAAAAGGTTATCATTGTTGACCTTTACCCACCATAACTTTTGTTATTGGTATTTCTCGTACTACCCCAAGCCTCATGCTGACGAGTCCCATTAAGGACGAAACCGCAGTCCATGAGCAGTGATCTGGCTACTGCACCTCTTCCCGAGTTTTGTCTAAAGGCTGTCCTGTACAGCGGGCAATTACTTTCAAGGGATCCATGTGAAAAGTGGATATAGAAGCAAAAGGTGATCATTGTTGACCTTGTTTGCATGCGCCTACCCAGAATCCCTTGTGGTTGTGGCAGCACCATGAGATTTCTGAGGGAAAAACAAGCCTTCTGGCTTGTCTGGTGTCTGTAGATGAGTGTTTAATAATACTTCTATTAAACCCCTTTCTACGCCGACATCCACTGCCTTTATATTTGTAGAAGATCTTTGTTAGAACTGAATTTATGATACCCCGGTGTATATCTAGTTATGTTCCATTCTGAGAGCTACACCAACAGTCTTTCTTCTTCTCTTTTTTTTTTTTTTTTTTAAAATGATTTACCTAATTGGAATATCTTATTTCTTAAATTCAATTTTTCCCCCAAAAAAAGTATATTTTCCTAGAAACGCAATGACTTGTTACAAGGAATTAAAGTTTAATTAATGTTTTGCACCGTTAGTTCAGTGAAAACTGTCTAACGACTTGTCAGCATGTCTGGCGTGAACTTGTTGCTGTTTAGACGCAACCAAACAGAGAGAGAGAGAGAGTATTTTATTCTAGCCTGCGTTACATCATAGCACAAATATAGCTATAAAAATAACTAATTTTTTATTATTATTTAACTCAAGTTGCCAGTTTTGCATAAAATGCTTGGTATGTGAGCATCAGATCTCGTTTTCAATGAAATATTTCCTAGTTTTAGTCACCTGGAATTCTTGCGATTTGGGGGCTACTCCATCTCTGTTAGTTATTGACGGGAACATCACAGCATCGTGTGTTTTAGTAAACTGGGAACATACTTCAAATTTCGAGTATACTAAAATCCACACTTGGGTTTTTATTAATACTCAATTAACAGCAGCTCAACCAGTTTTCGAAATGGTACTATCTTCTAGCAAATTGGCTTTACGAAACGTCTCTTATTGAAGTATTTTACCAAATTCTGTAAAGCGTTTTTGTTTGCTTAGTACCGACACTGTTGTGTCACCAGAACAGCTGGCTTTGAGCATTTGTATTGTGCTACTTTGTATTTGGAGAGGGGATATTTTAAGGCAATTTAACTCTGTTTATTCTTCAGAGTTCAGAGCGTTTCACGGCATGTTATTTTAGCCCGATCCTGACACCTTTCAGCCTAAACGGCTACATGAACTTGAACAACATT